>NC_057737.1:3595426-3649878 GCF_004010195.1 Chiloscyllium plagiosum | reverse complement strand
GGAGGAGGTGTAGTCTAGGTAGCTGTGGGAGTCGGTCGGTTTATAGTAAATGTCTGTGTCGATTCGGTCACCCGAGATAGAAATGGAAAGGTCTCGGAAGGGGAGGTAGGAGTCTGAGACGGTCCAGGTGAATTTGAGATCAGGGTGGAAGGTGTTGGTAAAATGGATGAACTGTTCAACCTCTTCATGGGAGCACGAGGCAGCGCCGATACAGTCATCGATGTAGCGGAGGAAAAGGTGGGGGGTGGTGCCAGTCTAGCTGCGGAAGATGGACTGTACCACATATCCTACGAAGAGGCAGGCATAGCTGGGGCCCATGCGGGTGCCCATGGCTACTCCTTTGGTTGGAGGAAGTGGGAGGATTGGAAAGAGAAGTTGTTCAGGGTGAGGACCAGTTCAGTAACACATTTTCAGCTCTGATCTCCAGTATCTGCAGTCCTCACTTTCTCCATAATTGATTAAAGCAAGCATCCTGGATGCCTTCTTAATTACTCTGTTAACCTGTTCTTCCAGCTTCAGGGATCTGTGGACAAGCACCCCAAGATCCCTCTGCTCCTGTGAGCTTCCTAGTGTTTTGCCATTCATCAAGTATTCCCTGGTTTTGTTCTTTTAAAGTGTTTCAACTCACATTTATCAGGGTTAAATTCCATCTACCGCTGATCTGCCATCTGACCAATCCAGTTATGTCCTCCTGTAATCTAACACACTCCTCCTCACTGTCAACCACCCAGGCAATTTTTGTGTCAACTGCAAACCTAACTACTTCCCACATTTTCATCTACATCATTTCTGAATATTACAAACAATGGAGGATCCAGCACTGATCCCTGTGGTTGTCACTGCACAGCATCTCAAGCCACACACTCTGTCTCCTATCACTGGACCAATTTTGGGTCCATCTTGCCAGGTTATCCTGGATCCCATGAGCTTTTACCTTCTTTATCAGTCTCCTATGTGGAACCTTGTCAAAGGCCTTGCTGAAATCCATATAAATTACATCAGCTGCCCTATGATCATCCAAACACTTGGATACCTCTTTGAAAAATTCTAGCAGACTTGTTAGTCATGATCTCCCTCTGACAAAAGCATGCTGACTATCCCCGATCAAACCTTACCTCTCTGAATGGAGATTAATTTTCTCCTTCAATATTTTCTCCAATAGTTTCCCTGTCATTAATTTTAGACTCACTGGTCTATAGTTCCCTGGGCTATCTCTCCCATACTTCTGGTGAAGAAGAACCGCATTAGTTGCCTGCTAGTCCTCTGATCAGAGATTGGTGGCACAGTGGCTCAGTGGCTAGCACTATTGCCTCACAGCACCTGGACCTGGGCTCGATTCTAACCTTTTTCATGATAAACTTAAAATGTCTAGTGTTGTGGTCACTATCATAAGGGTGCTCTCTCACTGTCACCTCAAACACCAATCCAGTTTCAATCCCCAGAATGAAGTCCAACACTGTACTGACCCTTGTACGACCATATATACATTGACATAAAAAGCTCTTCTGTATACACTTCAAGAAATCTACCCTGTCCAATCTTTTTATGTTATGATTGTCCCAATTAATATTGGGGTAGTTGAAAAGCCCTGATATCATTATCCTATTGTTATTTTTACATGTCTTGGTGAATTGACCACATATCTGCTCATCAATTGCCCACTGATTGCTTGTGGGTGTACAAGAGACTCCTAACAATGTGACTGTCCCCTACTTATTCAAAAGTTCTAGCCATAAAGCCTCATTTGATGACCTTCCCAAAATATCCTTGCTCCTGGGCGGCACGGTGGCACAGTGGTTAGCACTGCTGCCTCACAGCGCCAGAGACCCGGGTTCAATCCCCACCTCAGGTGACTCTCTGTGTGGAGTTTGCACATTCTCCCCATGTCTGCGTGGGTTTCCTCCCACAGTCCAAAAATGTGCAGGTTAGGTGAATTAGCCATGCTAAATTGCCCGTAGTGTTAGATGAAGGGGTAAATATACGGGAATGGGTCTGGGTGGGTTATGCTTCGACGGGTCGCTGTGGACTTGTTGGGCCGAAGGGCCTGTTTCCACACTGTAAGTCATCCTAACATGTAGGTAAATAAGTCATCAGAGGTAAAATTCAGTTTTAGCATAAAATATGTGTTCCAGGGACAAAAGATCATCTGCTTATTTAGAGATACTGTTGTCTCTTCAATATCTGTTTGGACTGTTCGCTAATTAAAGCTAATCAAATAAATAAATGAATAAATAATTGACTTGCTCCATGACATTCCAGAGGCTCTCATATTATATGCTTGATAATATTTTCAAACACTTTCCAATAGTCAAGTTAAGATTTACAGATCTAGAATTTGATTCTGTACTCCTTTTTTGAAAATATGATTCACACTTGCCTTTTTGGAAATCCTCTGAAATTTGATCTAATTCGAGTGAAAAATATCCACAAGACATAGTTGAGCCAATCAGGAATGCAGGAACACGATTAGGCTGTTCAGTCACTTGATACTGTTCCACAGTTCAGTTAGAATATTGCTGGTCTGTATCTTAGCATATTTATGCATGTTGGTTCCAAAGTCTTAATACCCTTACCTAATACTAATCTATTAATTTCAGCTCTGAAATGTTTAATTGATCTTGTATCCCATACCAGTTCTTTGAGGGGGAACTTATAGATTTCAACTATATTTTACAAGGACAATTTCCTGCTGATGTCAGCCCTGAACGGCATAGCTGTAAATTTATATTATACCATCCTTCTCCTGGACTCTCCCATCAGATTAATTACTTTTTAATCTATCCTTTCAAATCCTTTAAGCATCTTGAACACCTCAACTGGATCACCTCTTAATATTCTATATAGAAGGAAATACAAATCTCGTCAATGCAGTCCTTCCTCATAAGTTAACCCTTTGAAACCTAATGCAATTCTGGGAATCTGGCACTTTACCTGTCCATGACCAAAAATATCCTTTGAGTTGTGATGCCTCGAACAATACCTTAAATGGAGTCTAATCAGAGCTTTATATCATTGTAATATAGGTACCAACTCTTTGTACTCCAGCCGTCTTGAGATAAAGATCAACTTCTATTTTTCGTTCATAAATCTCGGACAAAACCTTCCAAAGTCAGGAATGTTAATTATATAAATTAAGGTTAAAGATGGCATTCATTAGAGGACTATTTGGGCACAAATAAAGCAACTTAAGAGAATCTTGTGATATAGAAATAGTATTCCTACCTCACAGAAAGTCTGTATCCAGCTCTCACCTGCCCTGGAGAAGGTGAAGTAAATAGTTGCAATAGATTGATTAATAATAATTGTGGAGTTTGGGGCACACTGATAGTGTCTCTACTTCTGAGCCAGGAGGTGTGATTAACCAGATTGATTTATTGTAAGGCGGTGGTGGGGGTATCTTATGGTTTAGGAATTCGAAGGTCTTGGAGTTCAATTCTCATCTCAGGATGTGATGGCCATAAATGCATGTCATAACATATCAATACTTTCCTTAATATAAAGAGACTTATCTGCATCAGTGATCATTTACAAAGTTAGAAGTATATATTTCTAATTATTTACTTTATGAATAAATCTGAAATTGAGAGAAAGAAAACTTAGTTTCCTTCTTCACCAATTTGTGGTTTGAGGTCTATGCTGTCCACTACACCTCCAATTTTGGTGTCATCTGCAAATTTACTAACTATACTTCCTATGTTCCCATCCAAATCATTTATATAAATGATGATAAGTAGTAGACCCAGAACCAATCCTTGTGGCATTCCACTGGTCACAGGCCTCCAGTCTGAAAAGCAACCCTCCACCATTACCCACTGTCTTCTATCTTTGAGCCAGTTCTATATCTAAATGGCTAGTTCTCCCTCTATCTCATGTGATCTAACCTTGTTAACTAGTCTACCATGAGGAACTTTGCTGTGTTCAGGATTCCCTCCAACAACTTGTTCACCAACGATCAGGCTCACCGTAGTTCCCTGGCTTGTCCTTATCACCTTTCTTAGTGATACCATGTTAGTCAACCTCCAGTCTTCTGATACCTCATCTGTGACTATTGATGATACATAGATCTCAGCAATGGGCCCAGCAATCACTTCCCTAGCTTACCACAGAGTTCTAGGATACACCTGATCAGGTCCAGAGGATTTATCCACCTTTCTGCATTTCAAGACATCCAGCACCTTCTCCTCTGTTGTTTGGTCATTTTTCAAGATGGTACCATCTATTTCCCTCCATTCTATATCTTTCATATCCTTCTCCACAGTAAACACTGATGCAAAATACTCATTTAGTATCTTCCTCATCTCCTGTGGCTCGACACAAAGGCTGCCTTGCTGATCTTTGAGAGGCCCTGTTTTCTTTCTCGTTACCATTTTATCCTTAATGTATTTGTAAAAGCCCTTTGGATTCTCCTTAACCCTATTTGCCAAAGCTATCCAATGTCCCCTTTTTGCCCTTCTGATTTCCTTCTTAAGTATACTCCTACTGCCTGTATGCTCTAAAGATTCACTCGATCTATCCTGTCTATACCTGACATATGCTTCCTTCTTTTTCTTAACCAAATGTTCAATTTCTCTCATCAACCAGCATACCATACACCTACCAGCCTTTTGATGGGCCAGTGGGTTTAGGAGCGGCAGATGGAGTTTAACTGAGATAAATGCGAGGTGCTACATTTCGGAAAAGCAAATCAGAGCAGGACCTAAGCTCTTAATCGTAGGGTCCCAAAGAATGTTGCTGAACAGAGAGACCTTGAAGTGCAGGTTCATAGCTCCATGAACGTAGAGTTGCAGGTAGATACAACAGTGAAGAAGGTGTTTGGTATGCTTTCCTTTATTGATTAGAGTATTGAGTACAGGAGTTGGGAGGTCATATTACAGCTGTACAGGACATTGGTTAGGCCACTGTTGGAATATTGCATGCAATTCTGGTCTCCTTCTATCGGAAAGATGTTGCGAAACTTGAAAGGGTTCAGAAAAGATATACAAGAATGTTGGCAGGGTTGGAGGATTTGAGCTATAGGGAGAGACTGAATATGCTGAGGCTGTTTTCCCTGGAGCATTGGAGGGTGAGGAGTGACCTTATAGAGGTTTATAAAATCATGAGGGGCATGGATAGGGTAAATAGACAAGGTATTTTCCCTGTGGCGGGGGAGTGCAGAGCTAGCAGGCATTGGTTTAGGGTGAGAGGGGAAAGATAGAAAAAGGACCTAAGGGGCAACTTTTTCATGCAGAGGGTAGTGCATGTATGGAATGAGCTGCCAGAGGAAGAATGAGCTGCCAGAGGAAGTGGTGGAGGCTGGCACAATTGCAGCATTTAAAAGGCATCTGGATGGGTATACAAATAGGAAGAGTTTAGAGGAATAAAGGCCAAGTGCTGGCAAATGGGACCACATTAGGTTAGGATATCTGGTCGGCATGGACGAGTTGGACCAAAAGATCTGTTTCCGTGCTGTACATCTCTCTGACTCTATGACTCTATAAAGGGGATTAGTTATCCTGAGTTATATATATATCAGTATGAGAGTCTAATTGGAACTGGCTAATGCAGTAAGTGTAGTTATGTTTCAGGTAAGCATGACTATTCTATCCTATTGACACTTATAATGTTATGATTCTCCAGAGGATGTGGACATAAAACAAACAATCTGGCAAATTTCACCATAGCTCCTATGACCTGTTTTAAATGTTGAACAAGTCAATGTAATTCTATTTACAATCTATAATAAGAAAGTTACTTGATCGTTGCAAAAGTTAATTCCACTCAGATTTCTTTTCACTGTGAGACAGCAGATTATTATTCCATGAAAACTGACCAAATATAAACCCAGCTCTCAGATGATTTAACTTCATCACTGCCTCCTGTCTGACACTTAGAAATCCTTCTTCCTGCATTCTGAGCATTGTATCAACCTTTTGTTATGTTGCAATAATCTGTTCTCATTAGATTTGAACAGAATGGGCATAAGCCCATGAAGATGACGTCCAGTGTAAGCTGATCCACAAACAGCGTGAACTGATGATAAGATAGCAAATCGTGTTAGATCCCAAATTAGTTGTAGTGCTGAACTGTATTCTGTTGGCAGTGTGGATACAGCCGGGTTTTTTTTGCATCAAAGAGAATGACCCAAATTTGCCAGGGTTCTTTAAAATATTATGTGCTATCCCTACCACATCTCTGATATTTCTGGATTGAGTTAACACTAACCTTATAACATCATCATTTCAGTTCTCAAGATATCAGTACTTTAAAGATTGAGAACTGCTGTTACCTTAGTTGCCACAGAGAGTAGTGCTAGATGAAGGTTGCCCCTCGAGCTCTTTGCTCAAGAGCTGGCAGAGATTAGTATCACATCCATGAACAAGCACAGGCTTTACAAACAATGCTTCTCTATTCAGGAGACTTGGCCCACTTGCCACAAGGATAGAAAGCACAAATAGTTGTGCATCTTTGCATCTCTTACTTGGCTCTCTTTGCCCTGCAGTTCTCAGCCTCATTTTCAAATCACTCCATATTTCCTTATCACTTTAACCTTTTCCAAACCTATAACCCTTTGAAATCACTGTGCTCTTCGAATCTGGGCCACTCAAGCATCACTATTTTACACAGTTTTACCATTGGCAGCTTTGTCTTCAGCAACCTCTAGTATTCCCTGCCAAAATCTCTTCAACTCAATAAGCCTTTAAGATCGTCTGAAAAGCTTTTGGTCACCTTTTCGTCAATTATTCAGCACTTTTTCTTTTTGACACATCCCAGCTGCTTTAACAAGAAACATAGTTTGTGGGGTATTGCCACATCCCCAGTATATTGCTACTGACTGCCTATTCTAATAACATTACAATGGGCATTTGGAGATTGTATCCAGTGCAATTCTGATACTGAGTAGCAGTCAGTAGCGAATGAGGCAAATGTGATGTGAACCACTAATTTGTCCATGAATCACTGGATCCTTAGCTAAAAGTTCAGCAATGCTGTTACAAATTATGTTACTTCCAGCAAAGCTAGATTGCCCAGCCATAACCTTAAAGACTGACAACTGCTAGAAATTTAATTGAGGTGGAGATTAGAAAAATAAATTGATTTCATTTGACATTTAATATATATATATATATATAAATGTTCCAAGTTCTAAGGAAGGGTCACTGGACCTGAACATTAACTCTGATGTCTCTCCACAGATGCTGCCAGACCTGCTGAGCTTCTCCAACAATTTCTGCTTTGTTTCTAAATTTTTCAACTTGGGTTGTCAATAGTGAGTTTCTACAACTGCCAAGTAGACAACTCTTTGTCATTAGCAGTGTAAGACATTGAACATTTTACTAAACTTTCATTCTTTGAAACACCTTTATTACCAGGTGATAAAAAGAATTGCTGTAAATAAATTGTCTGAATAGCTCAATAAATGTTATTGATTTTCAATAAAACATGGATCTGTGGATCGTGGAGATCTATAACAAAAATAGAAATTACTATTTTTGTTCTAGATTTTCAACTTTGCCACCTAACATAATTTCTGTCTCAAGATTAACTATATCATGTCCCAAATTCCAACCAATGTATCTTCTATTACTTTTTGCAGCATGTGGTTGATTTGTGCAAACGCTCCAGCCCTTTAAATATTTTTGGGCAGCTGAGATTATCCTGTGGCTTCAAGTGACCAACTGTGCTCAACCTGTGCAGAAGCTGTTCTTTTGCTACTGCGATGCAGTTTGAGAACATTATGAGAAAGAACAACCACAATTCTTCCATTTGCAATCCTAAATAAAGCTTTTTCCCATGTCTATTATAACTACACTTTTACGATTTTTACTGCTTAGTCCTTGGCATACAATTTGCTATGATATTTCTGAAGCTGTCTGACATTTGATGACCTTGACTTCATTTGTTTCCATTCTGATTGGTACTCTTCCCTATCCAATTGCGGTCAGAGCATTGTCAGCATTGGCTTTGCTTCCTGCCCCATTTTTCACTTTTGGAATTCCCTCAGAGATCTATCCTTTACCTTCTCCTCATATATGTATAATGATGAAACCCAGCTTAGCCTCTCCAGTATTTCAAAACTATTCCCCACCAGAACTTTTTTTTTGGCTAAACCCCGAATAGTAAAGCCATTCTCTTTGGTCACCATCACAAACTTTGTAAAATGCTCATCATTTCCTTCCTGGCCTGTTCCTCAGATTGAATCAAATTGTCCACAACCATTATGTCTTATTCAACACTGAGCTGAGCTTCTAGCTCCTTATTATCTCCAATATAAAAACCTCCAAGTTCCACTTCTGCAGCACTACCCATTTCCTTTCATGTCTTAGTTCAACTACTTTTCAAACTCTCATTCCTAAATTTCAACCCTCAAGTTCAACTATTCCAATGCTCTCCAAGGCAGCCCCCCCTCCCCATACACCCTTCCCCCGCCCCACCCTACCCCACCCTTGCTCCATAAAAATCAGTTCTTCTAAAATTCAGCTATCTGTATCTTACTTTGGATCATGTCCTACTCAACCAGCATTCTTATGATGCTGACCTATATTGATCCTGTCCCCCAATACATCCAAATTCCCATCCTCAGATCTTTCACAATCTCATCCTGTCCCAGCTCAGGCAGCATGGTGGCTCAGTGGTTAGCACTGCTGCCTCACAGTACCAGGGTCCCAGGTTCACTTCCAGCGTTGGGTGACTGTCTGTGTGGAGTTTGCACGTTCTCCCTGTGTCTGCATTGGTTTCCTCCCACAGTTCAAAGATGTGCAGGTCAGGTGAATTGGCCATGCTAAATTGCCCATATTGTTAGGTGCATTAGTCAGAGGGAAATGGGTCTGGGTGGATTACTCTTCAGAGGGTGGGTATGGACTTGTTGGGCTGAAGGGCCTGTTTCCACATTGTAGGTAATCTAATTTCCATGACCTCCTTTAGCCCTGTTCCTCTGTCAAAACATTATGCTCCTCCAACATTAGCTCATTGTGTACCCTATCACACTCCCAACATTGAAAACTGTGCCTAACCTTGTCAATATTTTCGAAAGCTATTTCCAAAAATCCTCTGCCCAACTGTAACTTTTTCCTCCCTTAAGAGATTAGTCAAGGTAACGGTGAAATAAATTGAAATAACTCCACGGAGCCTGGTATTGCATCATAAAGTCACCCTTTATTTACACATGAACAGTCCTTAACTTAGTACTGCCTCATACAGAGTCAGACACCAGAGTCTCAGTATTTCTGACACTCACTCTTTTTGTTTCACAGCCAGAGCTTCATGTTTAGACCAGATTAACAGTCCCAGTCATGGAACTCATATTCTGTGAGATCTACCTGGCTTACCTCGTCACAATCATTTACATCCATCCCCGTCTGAGTCTGTAGACATAAGCCAGTCGTTTCTCTAGGAGAAAAGTGTTTTAGCACAGGGTCAGGTTCCTCTGACTTGATAACTGATGTGGGAGTTGTGAAATGTGTGGGAGCTTGCCTCTCGTGCCAAGAGCGCCTCTGTAAATTTTTCTTCCAGTGGCTATATCTGTCATGCCCATCACTGATTCAGAGGGCTTGACAATGTCTGATGGAGAGGGGAATCTGCAGTTCTGGCAGCACTTCTGAGGGGCATGGCACGTTTCTCTCCCACACCATTTGCAAATTCTCAGCTTTCATATGGTCCACATGCTTATTCATGATCGTTACACCTACACCGTCAGGTCAACTATGTCTCTTACCCTTGCTGGGCCCTTTCTGTGATCCTTACACTAACTCCATCCCTGTATCAGATGTCTCTCTCTCAGTTAGCGGAGTCTTGGGTAGAACATTGGAGTTCCTGATACCATTTCATCACCCCCCCCCACCCCCGGTCTTCCCTCACTTAACCTGGTGCAGAATCTTCTACTCATTAGCAACTCTGCCAATACTATCTTTTTGGTTGCATGTGAGGCAGTGCGAGAATCGAACAAGACCATGACAACCTCAATCCAGCCTTCAAAGGTGAGACTGCTCTTTCTGGCATGCCATTGGATTATGTGTAGTATGGAGGCATCCTTATATGTAAAATCCCATTTAACTTTAAGACATAACCAAAAGCACTGATGGTAAACAATGGCTCATTACCTGTGACCAACACTTCCAGGACTCCATGTGCTGCAAAAGATATGCACAACGTTTCTGTCATTGTCCCAGAGTTTGATGAATGTTCCCTATTCACATCCAACCACTTAGAGTGGATATCCACAATGACTACAAACATTGAATTCATGAAAAGTCTTATATAGTTGACGTGCAACTGAGTCAATATCTGGCTATTCCCACGAATGTGGGGGAGCTACTGGCAGTAATTTTTGTCCTAGTTGACACTCAGGACACTGCCCCACCAATATGGCTATGTCTGTGTCTAGACCTGGCCACCCCAGACAAAACATCTCAATAACATCTTCATTTTGGATATCCTGTATGAAACTGGTGGAGTTCAGCCAGTATTTGAAGGCGACTTTTGCTCAGGACAATCCCTCTTGCACCCATAATAATATGCATCCTTTACCATGAGCTGGTCTCTCTGGGTCCAAACAGGTTTCAATTCTAGTTGTGATGGTCCTTTGGTTTCACAAATCCCTACCAGTTGTTTCAGTTTGGAAAGGATTGGATCTTTCTGTGCCCAAAGTCTGATATTGTCAGCTGTGACAATAGCTGTCACAGAAAATGTAATAACATTATAGACTCTTCCATTGGGACCACGAGTGGTGTATTGCTAATGGGAGGTGGCTCAATGCATTGCTCTCGCTACTGGGCCTCCCAGACAGTGTTGTAATTATAAACACTTAGTATTAGAGACCGGTGCTGAATGCGGCCTGAAGCTATGGGAAGTATGAGATTTTGGTCCTCGATTATCATGGCTTTTCACCCATAAAGATTTGATGGAAATTCCTGACTCCAAATATGATCACCAATCCTTCTTTTTCTACCTCGGAGTATTTACACTCTGCATCAGTCAAAGTCCTAGATGCATAAGCTGTTGGGCGTTCATCTCCATTGGGCCACCTATGTGCTAATAATACCCCGACGCTGTATAGGAAGGCATCGCATATTAATTCCAGATCTTGCTTGGGATCATAATGTGCCAACACCAGGATAATAGATATTTCATTACTTCACTGAAAGACAGTCTATGAGACCATTTCCAAGGCCAACTCTTTTTTTAGGAGTTGATGCAAAGATGCCAGGATGGATGTTAGATTATGCATCAACTTTCCATAATAATTCACCAGCCCAAAAAATGATCTAAGCTCCTGGACAGACATGGGAGCTCGGACATCTTTGACGACCCTCACTTTATTTTCCAACAGGTGTAACCTGGTCTTGTCAACTCTGTAGCCCAAGTAGATCACTCCGTTGGCCTTGTACACACACTTTTCCCTTGTTCGGCATATGGCTGCCTTGGAAAACTGCCTTGGGACTATATCGAAATTCTCTAAATATTCCCTATTTGTTTTCCCTGTTATCAGGACCTCATATATATAAATGGCAACCTGAAGCAGACATTGCATAAAAATTGAATAAGCTGATGTTACCCAAATGGTAGTCTCATATATTGGGACAAGCTCTTATAGGTAATAGTTGTAGCATACCTCTGGGAATCCTGGTCTAAATGCAACTGAAAGTAAGCATGGCTTACGTCCAGCTTTGTGAAGGACAGGCCCCCTACCAGCTTAATGCAGAAATCCTCTATCAAGGGATTGAGTATTTATACAGCTGCAAAAAACAGTTGACCATTTGTTAAAAATCCCACAAAGGCTAGCCGATGGTGTGCTCATTCTGTGAACTGGACTGGTTTGATGATTCCTTCACTTTTGAGCCTTCAGATTTCTGCCTCTACTTTTGCCCATAAGGCAAATGGCCCTGTACAGCTCTTGCTGAATCACAGAATGGTTTCCTGGTCAACATGCAAACTGGTCCTGACTTTCCTGGAAGACTTCCATGTATTTAATTAGGATTTCACTCCGGCAGCCATTTTCTAATTGAAAAATATTGAGCCAATCCAGGTGAATCTCTCACAACTAATTTTGTCCTGTTAGACATGAGCCCGAAAATTTTACTATTTACACTTGTAACTGAACCAGCTGCTTTTCCTAATAAGTTGTTCCCTAAATCTGTAAAGGTTCCCCAGTACAGGTTCTCAGCCAGCTGAGATCTTACAAACATTAAGGGCTGGACTCATAGAGTCATGGAGTCATAGAGAAGTACACGTCTCCTGAGAGACTTTTATTAAAAACTGGTTCTGCGATTATTGATACAGCTGCGTCAGTATCAACCACCATAGAACATCATTGGATGCCCATTTAACCAAACATTTATCTTGATTTTGATGTTGCTGAGCAATTTAACTGTTTCAAACCAGATAAAGGTGGATTTTCCAGGGTATGAACTCTAATGGATACTGGCCTACGAGTTAATTTACTCAACTTAGGTCTCAAGTTCACATACCAGCAACAACTACAATGGCTTCCTTTGGGATTTTGCTGTGGGCAGCCCTCAAGTCCCTCCAATCAGGATATGTCCTGAAAGAGGCTATACAATTGCCTGCACTCAAGTGATTTTCCTCACGCTCAGTAAGACTGGTGAAGGTGTCCACTTCCTTCTGAATACCCTGCAACTCATATGCTCCACTTGCTGCACTTTTCAAATTATAAAACCATTTGTAGTATCTGTTTGAAGTCCAGTAATGCTTCAGCTAGCAGGTGTTTTTGCTTGGTTGCATCATTAATCCCACATATTGGACAATCTCTCTACATTTCATTAAAGTTTAAACAAAATTCCCAGGCTTTTGCCAGCCTTCTTAATCTACAGATTTCCTTGGTTCTCGAATTGTTGAGTATAAGATATGATCTATGAAAAACAGAGGAGGCTTGGGATTATAATATTCCTCAAATACATCAGTTAAGGCTTGAAAGATTTTAGCATCTGGTACCTTATGAAAAGTTAGATCCCTAATGACAGAAAAAGCTGCGACTCCACAGATTGTCAGGAAAATTACTTGTTTTTATCTGCCACAATGTCATTTGCCCAGAAAAAAAAATACATTTTTTCCACAAACAAGGCCCAGTCTTCAACGGCACGGTCAAATACATCAAGCTTCCCAAACAAAGGCATGATGTCAGAAATGTTTACCCCAACTCAAAGATGGCTACTGTGAACGAGTTTCTTCAGGGTCATGCTTTACTCGTGTCACCACTGACATAACTCCACAGAGGTCAGTATCCAGTCACCAAGTCAACTTTTATTTACACATGAACAGCCCTTGACTATAGTACTGCTGCATACAAAGTCAGGCACCAGAGTGTCAGTATCTCCAACACTCACACTTTTTATATGTTAGCCAGGGCTCCCAGACTGGATCAGAATCACTACAGAGTTGTAGAGTCATATAGCACAGAAACAGACATGTCTATGCCGACCAGATTTTCTAAACTGAACTGGTCCCTTATGACTGCCTATGGCAAATATCCCTCTAAATTCTTCTTTTCCATGTACATATCTAAATGTCTTTTAAATTTTGTAATTGTACTCACTTCTACCAATTCCTCTTGCAGTTTGTTCCAGATATGCACCACTGTCTGGGTGAAAAGGTTGCCTCTCAAGTCCCTTTTAAATCTTGCCCCTTTGACCTTAAACCTATGCCCTCTAGTTTTAGACTTGCCTACTCTGCCGAAACGACCTTGGCTATTCACCGTATCTATACCTCTCATGAGTTTATAAACCTCGATAAGTTCACCCTCGGCCTCCTGCACTCGAGGGAAAAAGTCCCAGCCTATCCAGCTTCTCCTTATAACTCAAACCCTCCAGTCTCAGTAAAATCCTTTTAAATGTTTTCTGCACCATTCCCAGTTTAACAACAGTTTTCCTATAGCCGGGAGATCATAATTGTATGCTGTACTCCAAAAGTGGCCTCACCAATTCTTGTGAACAACTGAAACATGATGTCCCAACATTTGTACTTAATGCTCTGACCAATGAAGACAAATGTATTAAACACCTTCTTCACCATCCTGTCTACCTGCGATGCAACTGACAAGGAACTGTGTACCTGTATCCCTAAGTCTCTTTGTTCGAATACAATATCCATAATCCTACCATTACTTGCTTTGTCTTACCAAAATGCAACATCTCTCAGTTATTTAAATTGAACTCCATCTGCCACTCCTCAGCCCATTGCACCAGCTGATCAAAATCTCATTGTACACTTAGATAACATTTTTATTGTCCATTATACCACCAATTCTGATGTCATCCACAAACTTACTAACCATGTTTCCTATATTCTCATCCAAATAATTTATATGAATGACAAACAACAGTGGACAGCACCAGTTCTTGCAGCACACTGCTGGTTACAGGCCTCCAGTCCAAACGACAACCCTCTATCTCCTATCCCCAAGCCAATTTTGTATCCAATTGGCTAGCTCTCCCTGGATCCCATGTGCTCGTTCATCATTCCTGATGAACGGCTTATGCCGGAAACATCGATTCTCCTGGTCCTCGGATGCTGCCAGATTTGCTGTGCTTTTCCAGCGCTACACCATTCGACTCTAATCTCCAGCAACTGCAGTCCTCAATTTCTCCCGTGTGACCTAACCTGACTAAACAGTCTACAATGCAGAACCTTGTTGAAGGCCTTTCTAAGGTTCACGGAGACAACATCTACTATTCTTCATTCATCAATCTTCTTGGTCACCTCTTCAAAAAATTCACTCAAGTTTATGAGATACAAATTCCCAATTACAAAGCCATGCTATCATTGCCTTTCCAAATGCATGTAAATCATGTTCTCAGAATTCCATTGAACAATATGCCCACCACAGATGTCAGGCTCACTGGTCTATAGTTCCCTGGCTTTTTCTTACAGCCTTTGTTAAATAATGGCACAAGACTTTCCACTCTCCAGTCTTCCAGCACCTCACCCGTGGCTGCCGATGAAACAAGTATCTCTGCTAGGGACCTCACAATTTCTTTCTTAGCTTCCCACAATATTCTGGGAAACACCTGAGCAGATCCGGCATTTTACCTACCCTTACGCATTTTCAGACCTCCAGCACCTCCTCTTCTGCAATGTGGATTCTTTTCAATACATCACTATTTATTTCCCCAAGTTCCTTAGCTTCCATATCTCTCCCCACAGTAAATACTGACAAAATATTCGTTTAGTATTTCATCCACCTCCAATGATTCCATACATAGATCTTCAAGAGGCCCTATTCTCTCCCCGGTTACTCTTTTGTGCTCAATGTATTTGTAGAGTCCCTTTTAATTCTTCTTAACCTACCTGTCAAAGCAGTCTCACATCCCCTTTCTGCTCTCCTGACTTCCTTCATAAGTATACTCCTACTGCCCGTATATTCTTCTAAGGATTCACTTGATCCCTGCTGTCTATACCTGACATATGTCTCCTTCTTTTTCTTGACCAGAGCCTCAATATTTCTAGTCATCCAGTGTTCCTTATTCTCGCCAGCCTTGCCCTTCACACCGGCAGAAACACATTTTCTCTGAACTCATGTTAACTCACTTTTGAAAGCCTCCCACTTGTCTGTCATTCCTTTGCTTGCGAACAGCCTCCACCAGAGTCGAAAAGTGTGGTGCTGGAAAAGCATACCAGGTCAGATAGCCATGGGCCTATGCCCGAAATGTCGATTCTCCTGCTCTTCTGATGCTGCATGCCCTGCTGTGCTTTTCCAGCGCCACTCTGACCTCCAGCATCTGCAGTCTTCACTTTTTCCTAACAACCTCCACCAGTCAACTTTTGAAAGTTGCTGTCTAACACCATCAAAATTGGCCTTGCTTCAATTTCGAACTTTAAGTTTTAAACATGGCCTATCCTTTTCCACAACTATTTTAAAACCAATATAATTATGGTCACTGCTCCCAAAGTGCTGTCCCATTGTCACCTCAAGCACTTATCCCTCCTTATTTCCCAAGAGAAGGTTGAGTTTTGTTCCTTCTCCAGTAGATACATCTATATATTGACAAAGATAATTTTTTTGAACACACTTAACAAATTTCTCCCCATCCAAGTCCTTAACACTATGGCAGTCCCATACTAGGTTAGGAAAGTTAAAATCCCCTATCATTACAACCTAATTATTCTTACAGATATAATCACAGTCATATAGCATAGAAACAGACACTTCTGTCCAACTAGTCCACACGGACCATGTTTCCAAATCAAACTAGTCCCACCTGCTTGTGTTTGGCCCATATCCCTCCAAACCTTTCCTATTCACATACTTATCCAACTGTCTTTACCCATTGTAACTGTACCTGCATCCACCACTTCCTCTATTGCACACACTAACTACTGTCTGAGTAAAACAGTTGCCCCTTATGTCTTTTTGAAATCTTTTTCTTTTCATATTAAAAATATGCTCCCTAGTTTTTAATTCCCCCACCTTAGGGAAAAGACCTTTGCTATTCACCTTATCTATGCCCCTCTATAAGGTCATCCCTCAACATCCTAAGCTCCAGTGAAAAAAAGCCTACCAGCCTATTTTTATAAGTGAAACCCTCCATCTCCTTACATATTTGCTCCTCCATTTCCCATTGACTATTGGGGGGGGGCTGAATTCCATGAAGGTATTTATCCCCTTATTTCTCAATTCCACGCATATAGCTTCATTGTACAAGTCCCGAGGAATGTCCTCTACAAGTACAACCATGATGTTTTCCCTCATCAAAAACGCTACTCTCCCTCATCTCTTGCCTCCTTTTCTATCATTTCTACAGCACATACATGCCAGAACATTGAGTTGCCAGTTTTGTCCCTCCCTCAGCCATGTTTCTGTAATAGCTATGATAACCTATTGCACATTTCCATCCATTCACTGGTTTCATCTGCTTTACCTGTCAGGCCTCTTGCATTGAAATAAATGCAGTTTAATTCATCAGTCTTTCCTCATTCTCTGTCATGCTCTTGCCTGCCTCGTCCATTTAACTTGCTCCCTTTAACTTCTGTACCAATCTTCTCTCTTTTCTCACTGCTGTTAAGGTCGACTTCCAACCTACACCCCTACAACCCCAGCTCGTTTAAAGCTTCTTGAATTCGTATTGGTTGGGGAAAAGACGTTAGCCTCTTTAACAGGAATAATCCTTACTCTTTCAGTCGTGTGAATCTTTTTGTTTCCTTCATGTGTGGACTTTGGACAAAAAAGGAAGATACTGCTTTAACCAAAGGAGACTATGCAAGGAGATGGCTGCAATTTCAAAAGTCACATTCACTGGAGCACATTGTGAGTTGTATACAATGTTGCATTTTTCCTGGAACAGTGTGAGTGGCAGGTACCATGGAGCTGGTGAGTTCTGCAAAAAGGGAAAACTGCTTGGCACCAATGTACTGACTGGCTCCTAACCATGGCTTGTGTTGAACTAGTGCGGCAGAGAACCAGCCAAAGATAAAGCAACAAAAAATCTGTGTCTCTCCTCGTGTGGAGGTACCTGTAAGACGCCAGTAATAGCTAGCTCTGTCTTTTATTCACTCTTCTCTGTAAATACGTTTTGAAGGAGGAATAAGATGCCTTCAAACCAAAGTGAAAGGACAAATTCTCAATCAGTGAATAAAAGAGAGCATCAGCATGCAAACAAACTTGTATTAACAACAAAGAACTAAAATTGGAAGGAACTAATAGAACCAAATAATCACTTCCTGTGGTCCCGATTGGTGCTGTTGACCTGTGTTTCCCTGATACATTTTCCCCCTTACCACCCTTAACATCCATGCCTTCTGTGTCTGACTGACTAGGAGAAAGTGAGGGTTGAGAGTGTGCTGCTGGGAAAGTACAGCAGGTCAGGCAGCATCCGAAGAGCAGGTGAATCGATGTTTCGAGCATAGTCCTTTCATCGGGAATGAGGTTTGTGGGCCAGGGTCTGAGAGACAAATGGAAGGGGTGGTGGGGTTAGGAGTGAGGTAGGTGAGAAATGGATAGGTGGATAAAGGTGGGGGAGGAGGTGATAGGTCAGAAGGGGGGAGTGATAGACAGGTCCGGAGGGCGGTGCCGAATTGGAGGCTTGGGACTGGGATAATGTGGGGGGAGGGGAAATGAGGAAGCTGTTGAAATCCACATTTATCCACATATTCCCAAGGCAGAATATGAGGCATTCCTCTTCCAGGTGTCGGATGGTAACGGTTTGGTGGTGGAGGACGCCCAGGACCTGTATGTCCTTGACGGAGTGGGAGGGGGAATTGAAGTGTTCAGCCACGGGGCGGTGATGTTGGTGGATGTGGGTGTCCCAGACATGCTCTCTGAAACGATCTGCAAAAAGGGGTCCTGTCTCCCCGATGTAGTCTTGATGGAATGGGAGGGGAAGTCGAAGTGTTCAGCCAGTCTGACCGATTGTCCAGGGGAGATTTGAAAAGGGGCAGCATTAAATTATAAAATTTGTTTTACAGTAGCAATTCATACTTCCTCATTTCTAATTGGTTAAAGAAAATTTGTTATGAATAAAATTATTTTCTTGCGAAATGCAGAAACCTGAAGGGCATTTTTCTTTTAACCTGGGGACTTTGGACTGTTGACTAATTCTTTTCACACTTGTGATGTGGTAATAGTGCAGCAGCATGATTTCCGGTGCACAACCCAGTGAAATCTAAAGGTAGTGCCATAAAATATCCAACATCCATATGAATAGTTACATGAAACATGGGTGTAAAGTTGCAGTCAAAAGCAGACTGCAAAATTAATTAACTCCCGCAGTACTTTTTAAGTAATGCCATACTCTGAAACTATCCATTCTGAGTTTTCTTGTCCTTAACTTTTGGGCCTCCCCTAAGGTGCTATCTGCCTGCAACATTCCAGTGCTCTCTCGGAATTGCACCATAGATTAGACTGTTAAATCCTGAAACAAGATTCAAAGCCACAGCCCTGACTGACAATACATTAAGGGTGATTATCAATTGAGTCAAGCTGACACTATCATACGAATGAGTTAAGTGTGCCGATGTATACTTCTAAAATAGAAGAAATATCATATAACTTGTCAATACTTTTGTTTTCCTCCTGTTAAGAACATTTTACACAGAGTCATGCAAGTGTTATAGTACAGGATACTCTTCAGCCCATTATGTCTGTAGTTGCTCTGCAGTGAGCATCTCACTATGCGTAAACAACCTCCACATTTTACTCCTGAAATTCTCCATATGATAAAAGAGCTAGACAAGTGTAATGGACAACAATTCATTTCTGGTCATGTCTTTGTCTCACCAAACCCCAACATCTGACATAGAAAGATGTTTTTAGAAGCTGGAAATGCCTGACATAAGCAGCATCAGACTGCCTAATATTTTGGGTATAAATCCTTCATCAGAGTCCAATTTACTTAGTAACTGATAACTACAGAAATATTTTGCCGCAACCCTTTCTTCTTCTGCTTCTTCTACACATTAGTAAACTTGTAGAATTATATATAAATGTATAAAAATCCAGTATAAAATGTCGGGGCCAACATGTTGTTTTCAAACACATGAAAAATAGGGGTTTCAAGTTTCATCCAGCAGTCTCATGCCATCTCACTGCACAAATTAGTTGCATCAAAAATTATTATTCTGAATTAAGAAAAATGAATTAATGCTCAGCTGTCACCACTTAATCAGAGTTCTGATGAAGGTCATTTGGCTGAAACCCTTACTCATCCCATCTGACCCCATCAAGATTCTGACCAAATTCTAATTTTATTTTGCATTGTTGTGCTAACCTACAATGATGAGAATAAAGAGAAATCAAATGGAAGCATGAGGATCTATATGACAGGAAAAGACCACTGCAGGCAATTGTGAAGCTTTTGTAAGTTCTAAGCAAAAAAAAAGTTGCTTTTCAATCTCTAAACCCTATAATCTACCAAACTGCATTTTAACACCATCTGCCTATGGCAGTCTGCTGCATACACTATATTTTATACCATCATGTTTTTTCTTTAAACTACCACATGTTTCACTGATGATGCATTTAGTGCTGCCTCAAAATTAATTGATTCCTGTCATGCATTTAAGTAACCAGCATACCCTGCAGATTATATATTTTGAACTTTCTTGTTATTAACTTTTAGGCGTCCATTAAAGGTGCCGCCTGCACTTGTTCTGCCTTTTAAAATTGTCAGAACACCAATATAGCATAGGACATGTGCAGTATATAGTCAAATGTAGTAGAGCTTATTGTGGTGGAAAATGCATTTAAGACTGCCTTGTCATTTATTCAATTTGCGTGTGGATTTGCTGAGCAAGCGTGACTGGTGTCTATACATATGTTTTATGTTAATCTGTTTGGTTGCTTGTGCTACTAAAATCATACTGGAAACTTAAGTCAAAATCCATTACCCTGTACGCTTCGTGATGGTTCCCAGTGTCATAGGTTGTTTGATCTGCGCCAGGGGCAAGACAATCGTCAGAGTTGGGATTGGTGAGAGCCGTGGATTTCCTAGGTTGTTGTTTGTGAAGCTGTTGTAACTGTCCTGGTTGCTCAGTTTGTCTGCAAAATACAGAGAGAAAGAAATTAAGATTATTCCCGAGAACTACCGAACTACCAGGAAACTGAGCTATTTCTCTGAACAATGGGCTGCTGATAAAGTCCGTTTCCCTTTAATATTAAACATAATATCTATTTCAACTGAGATGGTTAACTCCTTCAGCACTGAATACACTGCCACCCCTAGTGGTTCAGTTGGCAGATGCAGGGTAGAGTGCTTTAAGTGATACTGTTTCAAATGTGTTTAATATTAAGCCACATTGGCATGCAGTTATTTCAATGGATTTACTCCTGGCAGCAGCCTAGGTCCATACTGCTCACACTCAATTCAAAGTGAAGGGGCTGAAAAGTTAAGTCAGAACTCAGCAGCTGCAATGGCTTCTACAGTCAATGGCTGGATGGTGTTCTCACAATTAACTCAGTAGAACAAATTCTGAAATGGACTGCAGGCTCCTTTGTTTTGTTGTAATGGTTCTTCAGGTTGTAGCACCTGGTAGCATGGTTCAATACAATGGTTTGCCATACTCCATCTCCCTGTTGAGAGTCCTCTCTCTAATGGCATCTCCTAAAATTCTGCCTCGAGGTGTTCTGCACAAGATGGTTGTTCACAATCTGTTCCACGCAGATCAAAGCTTAAAGTGGTTGGTATCTCAAAGCTGGTGAATCATACTTCCCTATTAGATATAAGGCATACCAATCCATTGTAACACAACTGAGGTAATTAACTTTATAATGATCTCAGCCATTAGTTTGTTGACTTTCAAAGTCAGTTTGTAGTGAGCTAGGAAGAGCTATTTACACATCCAGGAGAACTACTGGTTTTCAGTTTACCCTTGGAAATGTTCACTCTGTTTCAAAAGACCTCTTGTGATGTCTTCCTGAGATGAGCACAGTTTAGCATCAATGCCAGCTAAAGTCCACTTCTGCGAGCCAAAATGTAAGAAAATCCTTCTCCTTCACCCCATGCTTCTGCCAGCATGCCGTCTCTCTCTCTCTCTCTCTCTCTCTCTTTCTGTGGTCTTCTGCAAGCACTGACAGGTTCTCTTCCTAAACTAGTGAACCAATTCGGTTCTTATGATAATCAAGCAAATTTCATGGTTTCTTCTATTCCCCCCCAAAGCCCAGTAAATTAACAGATTCATTTAGCTTGACCTTACCACCTGTCTGTGTTGATTTGTGGGTTCCCTCTCAGTTTTGTTTTTATGTTTTAATTCAGGTTAATTCAAGGCGATGGGCTGTGGAAGAACCAATAAGAGTACTCAATGAATGGCAGACACTAGGAAGCTAAAGAGAAACAATGGAATCTCAGGGTGCTTGTCCACAGATCCCTGAAGGCAGCAGAGCAGTTTAATAAAGTAGTTTATACACATTCAGGGGCTTGCCTTTATCAGTCAAGGCATAGATTATAAGCAGGAAGGTTATTTTGAAGCTGTCGAGGATTTTGGTTAAACCACAGTTAGAGAACTGTGTGAAGTTCTGGTTTCCACGCTTAGGAAGGATCATATTACATTGGAGATGCACCAGGTTGTTACATAGGATGGAGCATCTTAGCTACAAAGACAGACTGAGTAAGTTCAGTTTGTTTCTTTGGACCACAGAAGATTGTGGGGAGGTCATGATAGCGACAATTAAGATTATGAGGGGCACAGACAGGGTAGATAGACAGTAGCTGCTCCCCTTATTTGAAGCTTCCAATTTGGCAGCTGTGAAGCAAGACTGCCTCCTGCCCAAAACCCAGTAAGAGGCAGTTCACTCTGTTTTTTCTCTTTCTTTTTCAACATTCTCTGTGATTGGCTGACCAGTACTGATCCTCCCTTGATTGACCAATTCACATCCAACCAGCTGCCAGTCCCTGAGCACAAAAACATCTTGGTGTGGGTTTATCTACAGTGTTCTTACAGCAGTGATTAACCTGCAGTATCTTTACAGGCCAGGTTTGTTCTCTCTTTTTTCAAAACATGTGACTATTCCAAGTTCAAAATTCAATTCCCAGCTGCAACTCAGCACTAAGCTAAAAATGAGAAAAAAGGAAAAATAATGATCGTCTCAACATTTAGTAACAATCACACAGATTACATTTTTATATAAACAAACTAATTGATTCTTCATTAGAACACAATGTGATCAATCATATCACTTAAGAGAAATGCAGCATAAAAGGATTCAGATTTAAAATGGACTTGGTCATGGCACGCAATGGGTGAGTTAAAGCTAAAAAAAGATCTTAGAGTTCTTTTTTCCTCACTTCCTATTATTCATTCTCAAGGTAAGAACATTGCTGGCGATGCCAGTATTTGTTGCATTTCTCCATTCTCCATGTGCGTGAGCAGATGGTCTTGAACACTGCTTCTTGGACAATGCAGATACATTAATGTATACAATGGGGCGGCGTCGGCCTACTGGTATTATTGCCAAACTGTTAATTCAGAGATCCAGGTAATATTTAGGAACCTAGGTTCAAATGCTAGTGGAATTTGAATTCATTTTTTAAAAATCTGGAATTAAGAGTCTAATGCTGACAATGAATCTGTTATCAATTGTAATGAAAAACCCATCTGGTTCACAAATATCCTTTAGAGAAGGAATCTGCCACCCTTACCAGGTCTGGCCTAAAATGTGATTCCAGACCCACAGCAATGTGGTTAACTCTTATCTGCCCCCAGGGCAACTAGGAATGGTCAATAATTGCTGGCATGGATAACAATGCCCTCATCCCGTGAATGAATAAACAATAAGCACTGTAAGATATAGAGTTCCAGGATTTGAACCCAGCAACAATGAAGAAATGATGATAATATGCCCAAGTCTAACCCTTTTGCAGAATAGTGTGGGACTTGGAGAGAATTTTAGAGATGATGTGGCTTTTATGTGTCTGCTTCCCTTGTCTTGTATTGTGGTGGTCATTGTTTGAAAAGTGTTGTCAAAGAAGCTTTGTCAAGTTGCTGTAGTCATGATGGAGGAGGTAGGTATATAGATTTTTAATCTGCTTTGTGCTCTCAGACCCAACTGAAGGCATTTCAAGACTATGCTTTATAACATCTCCAGTGAAGCTGTCAAGTACTGGTTGCTACAGGAAGATGTAATGTTTATTATCTTCACAGTGCTGAGTGGCAATGCAGGGTCTGGAACGGCACTGGGGAGGCGCACCATGACTTTTTAATAAAGTGGCACAAAGCAACTATTAGATGTCAATGGTTAAATTCACACCAAGATTTTTTTTTCTAATTTTTCATGCTTTTGTTAGAAAGATAAGTAACAGAAAGTGTATCACAGATGTTTATTATCACAACAGCCTGCCAATAGTTATCTTTAGCTTCTTAAGAGACTCAAGGAAGGAAGGAGAGTACGACTCAAACTACAATAGCATAATACCTATTGTATTATGATACAAAGCCACAGGTTCTTCAAAGACAACTAGCAGCAATGAAATTTGTAATCACTGACTCACAGCGTCCTACTAAAGAAAAAAATAACAAAGTTACAAGTGGAATGGTTAACAGTATAAATAAATACAGAAAACTCTAAAGGAAGGATAAAAAAACTTTCAATCCAATATAAAATAATTTGGAATTTTGGCAATTTAACAGAAGAGGTAAGCGGGGTGACAAGGAACTTTTATACCAAGTGTAGTATCTAACAAGACATTGAGGGTTGCTTCTTGCTACAGAGCTGGCGAAACCAATAAGTGGAAATGCTGCCCTACTTGCCAATCAGTAACTAGCAACTGTGCATTGCTTAGCAGCGCCACTAAGAAGACTGCTTCTGCTGCTGGTAATGCATCCATTAATGGCCCTGGTAAACAAGAGACTTAGGTACCAGATGGACTAGGCATGAGCCCACAGGGATCAATGACAATGGCAGCAGAATTCTCTCAGTGAACCAACCCCTTCCTAATGTTGTATTTCTTGAATGGATACTGATTGCTGGACAGCAAGGGAACCTCCATCAGAAGGCCACAAGTCCACTACAGCCTTTCAGGGTTCCTGCATGGTGAATTGCCCAGTCATGAATGGGGTGAAGCATTGTAGCAGTTTCCCCAATCTCCAACTCCCGCCCCCCCATCAACTGATTAAATAGCCATCCTGCACCAATGTGCCTCAGAGGAGGGCATTAAATTCTGACCCAAGATGACTTCACTTCCAGATTAGACTGATACGATCAATTTTTATTATATTATTACTCTTACTTGGGAATTTGGGTGGCAGTGCATAGGTAAATGGCTTTGGTCTTTAGTTCTGCGATGGTAACAATTTTTAAAGTGTCAGAAACATTTTTTTAAGCAATGGGTCAAAACAGCCTGTGATTTGAACTGATTGAATAGATAAGCCACCTGGTGAGATAACTGCTGATGTGTTTAAGATGCTAAGCTTTTATGAAGCAGAGAAAGAGAAGACAGACCTCTTATTCTTAAATAGTGTCATTTAGTTTTAGTCTACCCTGCAAGAGGGAAGATCCAATTTGTATCAGCCCTGTTAAGTCCCATCAAGATTTATGTTTCAATAAGACCATCTCTCATTCTTCAAAATTTCAATGGATACAGGCCTAATCTAGTCAACCTTCCTTCATTAGACAAACCCTTCAAACAAGGAATAAATCAACTGAACCTTCTCTGAATCACCTCTAAAGTGATGATATCTATTTTAAAATAAGAAAACCAGACTATACACAATATTCCAAATCAATCTCACCAATATCCTGTACGAAAGAAAACAACCATCCTTTATATTCCACTCCCTTCGCAATAAATAACAACATTTCATTCGTTTTTCTAATTATTAGCTGTGTCGGCATACCAACTTTCTGTGATTCATGTACAAGGATATCTACATCACCCACGTACCGCCGAGCCCTGAAATCTATCTACATTTAAATTACCTACTACCTATTTTTTCTGCTAAAATGAACACTGTATTCCAGCTGTCAATCTTTTGCCCATTCACTTAACCTGGTTACATCCCTTTACGTATGTGTCTCCTTCTGACAACTTATTTTCATATCAATATATCATAAGCAAATTCAGACACTTTAGATTTGGTTCCTTCATCCAAATTATTGATGCAGATTGTAAATTGTTGAGAAATCAACATTGATCCCAATGGCACTTTATTAGTTAGAGCTTGCCAAACCAAAACTTACCCTTTTATCCCTACAGTTTGCTTCTTTTTACCTGACCAATCCTTTTCCACGTTAATAAGTTACTCAAAATACCATGTTTTCTTATTGTTACGAATGTATATAGGTGTGTATTACCCCTTTAACAGAGTGGTTCAAGTGATCTGGGGGCAGGAGCTTGGGGATGTAGTTTAAGCCCAACTAGCCTGTGACCAGTGGAGTGCCACAAGGATCGGTGCTGGGCCCTCTACATTTTGTCATTTACATAAATGATTTGGATGCAAACATAAGAGGTACAGTAAGTAGGTTTGCAGATGACACCAAAATTGGAGGTGTAGTGAACAGCGAAGACGGTACCTCAGATTACAACAGGATCTGGACCAGATGGGCCAATGGGCTGAGAAGTGGCACATGGAGTTTAATTCAGATAAATGCGAGGTGTTGCATTTGGGAAAGCAAATCTTAGCAGGACTTACACACTTAATGGTAAGGTCCTAGGGAGTGTTGCTGAACAAAGAGACCTTGGAGTGCAGGTTCACAGCTCCTTGAAAGTGGAGTTGCAGGTAGATAGGATTGTGAAGAAGGTGTTTAGTATGCTTTCCTTTATTGGTCAGAGTATTGAGTACAGCAGTTGGGAGGTCATGTTGCGGCTGTACAGGACATTGGTTAGGACACTCTTGGAATATTGCGTGCAATTCTGGTCTCCTTCCTATCGGAAAGATGTTGTGAAACTTGAAAGGGTTCAGAAAAGATTTACAAGGATGTTACCAGGGTTGGAGGATTCGAGCTACAGGGAGAGGCTGAACAGGCTGGGGCTGTTTTCCCTGGAGCATCGGAGGCTGAGGAGTAACCTTATAGAGATTTACAAAATTATGAGGGGGATGGATAGGGTAAATAGGCAAAATCTTTTCCCTGGGGTCGGGGAGTCCAGAACTAGAGGGCATAGGTTTAGGGTGAGAGGGGAAAGATATAAAAGAGACCTAAGGGGCAACTTTTTCATGCAGAGGGTGGTACATGTATGGAATGAGCTGCCAGAGGATGTGGTGAAGGCTGGTACAATTGCAACATTTAAGAGGTATTGGATAGATATATGAATAGGAAGGGTTTGGAGGGATATGGGCCGGGTGCTGGTAGGTGGAACTAGATTGAGTTGGGATATCTGGTCGGCATGGATGGGTTGGACCGAAGAGTCTGTTTCCATGCTGTACTTCTCTATGACTCTATAGAGCTGAGAGGACCCATAATAAAGTATTCCATGTTTACCCTCCGCCAATCTCGTGTTCTATTCAGTGAACTACAAACATGATAACCACAAACCCATGTACATATATTGTCTACAATGCTTCTATAATAGTCATAATTTTTGGATGTATTGTCAAGGGGAGTATGGAAGTAAAGCGAGAGGGGTGTAATGTAGGTAGTTGGCTGTGTGCTGCCATGTTTAGCGGGGGGATCAGGTGATCCAGAGGCGAGAGCTAGAGGAAACAGTCTAAAATCAACTGTGGAGTTGAGAGGCTCCACAATATTCCCTGTTCAAGTTTACCCTCAGTCTACTTCATGTTTTATTTATGATTCTAGTGCACCATAAATATAATACTTGTTTTGAGCCGCAACCTTTGATTTGGCACTTTAACAGGCATCTTTTGGAAATCCGGGTACGCCTATTTACTGGTTTTATACAATGTGGTTGGTACTTTGTCAAAAGTCTATAACAGATTAGTTAAATATTAATTCCTTTAACAAAGCCATGTTGCTTTTGCCTGAAAAAATAGTGATTTTCTATGTGTCCTGCTATTATTTCCTTAATAATGGATTTGAACACCTTCCCAATAGCAGATGTTAGGCTAACTGGCCTAAAGTCTCTGACTTTCTGCCTCCTTCCTCTTTTGAATAACGGAGTTCAAGTTATTATAGTCAAATCTAATAGCACCATTCAGAAGCGAAGGAATTTTGGATGATTAAAACCAATGGCACTTAAGACTCCAGGATGCTGATCGTCCATTCTAAAAGACTTGTCAGCTTATGGGTCCAAAGGCTTTGCTAATAACTTTTCCCTAGTGGTAGTGATTGTTTTAAGTTCACCTCTCCCTATTACATCTTGATTTTCAATTATCTTTGGGAGGTTACCTACCATGATGACAGATACAAAAAACATGTTCAAAGTCTCTTCCACTTCTTCATTTTCCATTATCAAGTCCCGAAGCTCACTCTCCAGAGGACCAACACCAGCTTTATTTACATGTTTTCTGTTCAATATTTGTGGTAAATATTACTATCTGTTTTTATATTAGTAGCTAGCTTTCTCTTGAACTCTATTTTCTGCCTCTTATTTACTTCATCATGTTTTGTTGCTTCTTAAAGTCTACCTGATCTTCTGATCTACCATAAACCTTTACAAATTTGTATAATATTTCTGTCATTTTAATACTACCTAGATCTTCCTTATTTAACTATGGATGGTGTATTTTTGTCAAAGGGCCTTTCTTTCTAACTGGGATAAATCTTTGCTGAGCGTTATTAAATATCTTCTATATTGACTGACCTTTTAACTTAGCTTGCTAATTCATCTTAGCCAGCTCTGTCTTCATACCTTTAGAATTACCTTTATCTTGGTTTAAAGCATTACTCATGGACCCACAGTTCTCCCTTTCAAATTGAACATGAAATCCTGTCATGTTATGATCACGATTAGCTAGAGGGTCAACTATCTTTAAATTATTCATTAATCCATGTTACTGTACATCACCAAATCGAGGATAGCCTGCTCCTTTGGTTAGCTGTAGAATGTACTGCTTTAAGAAATTGTCCCAAACATAATGTATGAACTGATTGTTGCAGTACGTTTCTTACATCTCTCATTCATTTCTTCCTGTGCGTAATTACAGTCAGGTGGCCAATAAACCACTCCCACAAAGGACCTCTTATCTTTCATATTTGTACCCAAACTGATTCTGCATTTTGATTTTTCAACTAACAGTCCTGAACCAATGCCATCCTTAATTAACAAAGTCACCCTGGCCTTTTCCCAATGTTCTACCATCCAAACACCTTCCACATTCATGTTACAGTTTTGGTCATTATTCAAAATGTCTTTGTAATATCTGTCCATCAAGTCAAACATATTTATCTCTAGATTACCTGTGGCATTACCACAACATGACTATCTGCCCCCAGTTACAGTGCTGCTTTTACCATTGTCAGACATTGTGTGTTCAATTCCCACCATGACAAACTAAATTCAATAAATCTGTTAGGATGATAATGTGACAAGCAAGTTCACTAATCTTCTTCAGGAAAAGAAAACCAACATTTTCAATTCTAATTAGTCATAAGTTGCTGAAGGTAGGTATGCAGGTGCAGCAGGCAGCAAAGAAGGCAAATGGTATGTTGGCCTTCATTGTGAAAGGGATGTGTTGTTGCAGTTATACAGGGCCTTGGTGAGGCCATACCTCAAATACTGTGTGCAGTTTTAGTCTCCTTTTCTGAAAAAGGATGCTCTTGCTCTTGAGGGAGTGCAGCGAAGGTTTACCAGGCTGATTCTGGGATGATGGGACTGAGCTATGAGGAGAGACTGACTAGGTTGGGATTGTTTTTGCTGGAATTCAGACAAGTGAGGGGGGATCTTATAGAGACCTATAAAATTCTAACAGGACTAGACAGGATAGATGCAGGGAGGATGTTCCCGATGATGGCTGCATCCAGAACCAGGGATCACAGTCTGAGGTGGACCATGGAAGCTGGAGATGAGGAAACATTTCTTCAACCAAAGAGTGGTGAGCCTGTGGAATTCATTGCCACAGGAAGTGGTTGATGCCAAAACACTGAAAGTATTCAAGCAGCAGCTAGATATAGCACTTGGGACAAATAGGACCAAAGATTATGGAAGAAAGCAGGATTACATTATTGAGTTGAACAATCAGCCATGATCATGATGAATGGCTGAGCAGGTTCAAAGGATGGGAAGCTTCCTCCTACTCCTATCTTCTATGTTTCCTTCAATCTGGCTTGCATTGTGAATCTACGCTCTGAGGCCTACCAGACAATTACTTCAGAAAGAGACTCAACCGTCTCAATGCAATTAGGAACAGGCAATAAATGCAGCCTTGCCAATGTCACCCCATATC
Source organism: Chiloscyllium plagiosum (assembly GCF_004010195.1). Lineage (NCBI taxonomy): Eukaryota > Metazoa > Chordata > Chondrichthyes > Orectolobiformes > Hemiscylliidae > Chiloscyllium > Chiloscyllium plagiosum. Next base: position 3,620,181 of record NC_057737.1, on the reverse strand, counting down.
TTGAAAACAAACACACAGCTAACTTATCTGCACATACTGTTATACAGGATGTTTAAATGAACAAAAATGTAAATGTTGCAATTGAAGAAAATATGAAAAGAAGATAGAAAGTACAGTAAGCAAGGACTTTCAATCTTTTGAAAATTTGGAAAGAAACTGTACAAAATAATTCCATATGCCCCCGATACATTTTTCTTGAAATTAGGTCTTAGACTGCACCAATTATATTCTGTGCAATGCCAAGCCCTGGCAATCCCTTTGTAAAACAACACAACACTGGTTACACGCTGGCATATACCTGCACCCCTAATTCTCAGACTGTGAATATTTTATTATATAAATTAGGTCCCTCTCAATATATCTACACCATCCCAACCACCTGCCTACCAACCCGCTGCTATCCTACATCAAATAACTCTGGAGCCCTGAAAGCTCAAACAAAATTCAGATGCAGTAATTGATTCTAATAAAGTTGTTCTGTTAAAAAGCCAATGCAATTTTTGCACAATATGATCTTTAAACAAATAGAAATTCTTAAAATAAAAAGAACATGATTCTTTTTGATTGGATGATTTTTTTAAAAAGTTATGAAATAGCATATAGGAATTAGGAACCCAGAGAAAGTAGTCATGAATGAAGGAACAATGGCATGCAGTGCATTGAACACCCTGTCCCAAATTATACAAAACCAAACAGTGATGCTGATTTGTAAGATCCCCATAAGAGGCAATCTCATAGTTAAAATACATATTTATAAGGAAGTGTTTACTTGCCTGTTGATTCCTCAATATTTCAACCAATTATTCTAATGAAAAAGAAAAATGTGTTTTTAAAAATAAGCAAGAATCAAATGTTCATGAAAAGAAAAGACAAAAAGTCAATGAAGAGAACTGTTCTGGTGAAAATGGAATCAAAATGTTCAAAATTGACAAGTAATGGTAAATTAAATGGTTTAGAAACTCGTTTTCCTTTGTTTTGACACTTCCCCAAAACGCTGTTTTTGTTCTTTACAAAGGAGATGGTGTATTAAAGATTAGTCTCCTAAATAACCAAAGCCTTCTGTGTAGACATACGCAAACCCCAGATCAAATCCGCCCAATTCTCGCTGAAGAGGGTTCTTAAAATTTCAAAACCGTTCATTCACAACCCCCACCCCACCACAGCAGCCAGCCCTTTTGTGTGAGGAAGAAATGACAACAAGAAAAGCTTCTCAAAAGAAACAGGAGACTCTGCAGACTGAAAGGAGATAATGACGCTTCAAAACGAGTGAAGGTAGAAAAGAGGAAGGGGAAAACTCTCAATGAATTTAGTCTGTCTCTAAAGACCAACTTCAGCTTTTGTCACCATCTCTCATCCATGCTTAGGGAACTGGTAGCCTATTCATTTGACGGCAAAGTAACTTTTAACAAACCAGTCCTTTATTGGAATTTGTACAAAGATGTTGCTGGCTGCTTCCTACTAACAAGCCATGGGCTTTGTCGTTCATATCAGTGTTAGAACAGGAAACACAACAAGAAAATAAGACCCACTTTTAAGTCGGAGTTACGAACAATAGATGTTTTTAGATGTAATATTTAAGGCATTTGAATTAACGCAAATAATAATGTTGAAACTACTTGCGCCATTTTGCAGTATTTTGCATTATCTACATGAGCTAAATGAGGCAAAAGATCAAACTAATATAACCGATTCATTGAAGCATTCTGAGATTTTTGTTTCAATATACTAAAAAAGTGTAAGCATTAATATATACATATAATTAATAAAGCAATTATATATGATCTACATCATTGTTGTAGAATGGCTCCAAAGTAATGTTAAGGTGTAGAAAGGTGCAGTGGAAAGTTGATGTTGGGAGAACAGATTTTTACAACAGAAAATTCATTACATGTGAAAAGGATCCGTTTAACTTGCAGAGTTTTGATATTTAAAATAATTCTCCAAGGTAAGACCTTATTATTCAAGATATTCTAAAAAATATTTTTAAGAAATCATATGACCTCATTGATTAATTTTTGAAAATAATTTCACTTTTATAAAACTGGTATCTGGTCTCCCACTTTTAAAAAAATCAAACATATTTCTTTCATTTTGTGGTGTCATCTTAAATTCAGGAATCACTTTTAACAGCTTGAATGACAAAAGTGAACTCATGGACTCTGCACATCTGGAGTCAGAATTAATGAAAATAAAAGCAAGAGTTGTCACAGGCACAGAAACTGACATATCCTGACTAAGCCTCAATGTTTAGTAACACCACAAAGTCATGAATGGCTAACCATTCAATCAATGACCTCAAAAACACAGATGCAGGCAGGACCAAAGTAGAATCTGACTGGGAGCCAGAGGCACTCCAGATCAGTCTGGAATTAGACATCTTCCAAATTTACCTCCCTCACACAACCAACTTGGTTGGACCTGAAATCTTATAATTAGAAGATCACCTGCAACTTTTAGGTACAACAGACTAGGATGGCATTCCCAGTGTGTTAAAGATTCAATGCTTAGTACACCAATCCTAAAATATTTCTCCTTGTGCCTTTTACCAGTATTTTGTTGCAGCAATATCTGAAGCACTGATGGCAGTGGACTCAAAAACTAATACTCTGATAAACTGCTTTCTAAAATGTCCAGAAAAAGATCACACATAGCCTGTTTCTGCATGATAGAATTTGGGCTTGGTAGCCTTTACATAGATAGAAATCTGTTCTCTCAAATACTCAACAACATGGGTGCAGATAGAGACATTAGGCCTTAACAATTTTCAATGTGATTTGTGGAATTTAAATCTATAAACAGAGGTTCAGAATTCTAGAAATTTCAGGCATTATTTTTGTTAATTTAATTTCTTCTCTAATTTTCTCTTTGATGAGTTCCTTTTAATTTTTAGTTTTGAAATGGGTCCACTGGATCTTGCTGATTAAGCTACAGTTTTAAGGGCATTAGCCAAATATTCTTTCGAAAAAAATGTAATGATCTCTGAAACACCAAGATCACATAAATACCCCAGTAATACTGAAACAAAGATATCCAAGTCCAAGGAGGAGCAACATAAGATTAAGCAGTATCAGAAACAATTTTGAACTCCTCATTTACAAAGAATTTAAGTTTTGGTTTCATGATATAAGAAAGAAAAGGAGGGAAAGAAAAGCAGATTCCTTTCCCACACTGTGTCTGAGGTTCATTCAGGCCTGTGATAACAATCAAGGCTGGGACAAAGACTGTAGTGTTTCATTTGACAACATTGGCTTCAAAGGTAACTTGTAACGTTTGAGGATTAACAGTGACGACCTCTGAAAATGTTAACATTGTTCTAGCCTGAAGCAACAAAATAAGGTGGTGGTCATTCACCAAAAGTTCCCATTAGAAGTGGTCCAAATGTACTGGAGAGACTAACTCCAAATCAATACCCAAATCTGAGTTAAGTCAATTGTGTAAACAATTACTATAATCCAGCAGTCTTGGAATATCAGTCAATATTGTTCTAGGTTTATATGACCAGTTGTCTTTTCTGTTGTTATCTTTTATGTTTCTATAAAGTCCTGTTTTATATGTTTCTTTTCATCAATGAATGAATCCTAAGCATTTATGCCTCATTGTTCAATGGCCTGGATGTCCTTTGGACGAGAGTTCTGCACAAGCTTGCTGATGGGTTTTGCAAGTCTGAACTCAAATGATTTAGAAAACCAAAATAAATTAATTAACCTTATAATGAACTAAATTCCTTTCAATCAGTGGGATTACAGATTTCCCTAAGGTGGAAGACATTGATGCAAATGACAAAAAAATTGCAAATTATAAAAACAAAATGGGAAGCAGTGTTAACAAGTTAATTGGAAAGGAACTAGAAAACTAATGTATTTGTATTGGCAGAAATCTGAACAAGTGCAAAGCTGAGACCTCAACTCATGAAACAAATAAAGTTATGCAGGCACTGAAAATCTCAAAGAAAACAGAAGATTCTGGAAAAAATTCAATTTCTATCTTATAATACACACTCTAGGGCTAAGCTCTGGCATATTGATATGAGGATCATAAAATAGTTATAGTGCTGAAGGCTTTCATCCAATCAGTTCCATGCCACCTGCAACAGCAGTTTGTAGTCGCACTTTCCAGTCCTTTACCCACAGCTTTACACATTTTTTTCATCTTCAGATGTGCATCCTATTTTGTTTTGAAAGAAACAATTGAATAGGCCTCCACCACTCTTTCACGTCACGCATTCCAGGTTCTGTCTACACTCTCCTTTAAAAAATGTTTTCTCATGTCCCTTTTAGTTCTTTTGCCAACCACCTGAACTCTATCCTCTGGTTCTCAACATTTCTACCAGAGTCTCTCTCTATGTACACTGGCTAAATCTCTCATCAGTTTAAACACCTCCACTGAATCTCTTCTCCAACCTCTAAGGAGAACAACCCCAGTTTTTCCAATCTATTCTTATTCAGCCTTGGAAACTGTCTCATAAACATCACATCCTAATTGATTGATCAGTGTGTTTTTTTTGATACAAAGATTTATCATAATTTCCTTGCTTTTGTACTTGGTGCCTCAATTTATAAAGGCATTAAGATGGTGCTCTGATTAATGTGAATAGGCCCTTTAGGAACACTGCTCATATAATCCTTGTTGGATGTTAGCCTAGATAGATGTATTATGAATTTAACTAGAGAATTTAACTCAGGAAGTTCCAGTAGATTAACAGTTCCAATTAAAGTATTAGACATTTGACCCTGACGAGGTATCAAGGTTTGAGATACTAGCAGGAAATTACTGTCTTTTTTTCTCTAAATATCTTTCTGACAGCCTAGCACTGATGTACAAATGCCTGAAACAAAAAAAAATTCTCAAATTCGGAAAGAAATTGTTACTGGCATGTTTAAGTTTCTTCAACCAAAATGAACAATTTTCTCCCTAAAACTACACTTTCCCCAAGCACCATATCCTAACTAAGTGCTGGGTATAAATTAAGCAGTCAGATATTCAGCCTATCTTGGAGAATCCCATCCGAGAACAACAACTAACAGTACCTCTAACATTTTATTCATCTTATAAGTCAAGCTTTCATCGTGCTTAACTTATGCTCAGTGGTGCTTGTCAGTGGATACTTAACAGGTAAGTAACAGCACTGGTGTGGAATGTTTACTGATATTGCTAACTGCCTGTGCTCAGTCGTTTGCCAGATACCAAGATTAGATTAGATTACTTACAGTGTGGAAACAGGCCCTTCGGCCCAACAAGTCCACACCGCCCCGCCGAAGCACAACCCACCCATACCCCTACATTTACCCCTTACCTAACACTACAGGCAATTTAGCATGGCCAATTCACCTGACCTGCACATCTTTGGACTGTGGGAGGAAACCGAAGCACCCGGAGGAAACCCACGCAGACACGGGGAGAACGTGCAAACTCCACACAGTCAGTCGCCTCAGGCGGGAATTGAACCCGGGTCTCTGGCGCTGTGAGGCAGCAGTGCTAACCACTGTGCCACCGTGCCACCCAAGATCTCCCCACATTGGAGCCTACAGTAAAGGATCTACATCAAATTCAATCCATTTTGGCTCAGGGCATCACTAATGCATTGCAGCAATAGTTTGTGTGCCAATACCATCAAAATGTTTGTCTGTGTGGAGCTTGCACAATCTCCCCATGCCTGCGTTAAGTTTCCTCCAGGTGCTCCAGTTTCCTCCCACAATCCAAAGATGTGCAGGTTAGGTGAATTAGCCAAGCTAAATTGCCCATAGTGTTAAGGGATGTGTAGGTTAGGTGCATTAGTCAGGGGTAAATGTAGAGTAATAGAGTAGGGGGACTGGGTCTGGGTGGGTTACTTTTCAGAGAGTCAGTGTGGACTTGTTGGGCCGAATGGCCTGTTTCCACACTGTAGGGATTCTATGATTCTGAATATTTTTTCTAAAATTAAGAATGCACCATGAAAGCAATTGATCTGCATTACAGAATATGATTCGATTTCGTGGTCATGACACTACAACCTCTGGTCATCAGTTACTTGAACTGGGTTAAGATGTTTGAACATCCATCATTTACTGGCAATGCTGCACTGGGAACCTATTTAAATAATATTAATATACAGCCAAATCACTGGCCACGTAAGAGCTGGATCTGTATTGGGAAAAAAAAATCCCCGCTTCCTTCTATTGTGTCAAATGTATTTATGCACACCAAACAGAACTCACTGAATAAAGAACTTAGCCAGAGTCTCAGCATAAAATCTGGAATAGTGTTCAAGAATCAAACTCTAAGGGCTGAGTTTTCTCATTTACAGTTAAAGTGTGGGGCGAGTGAGTTTCATGGCATCCAGTTCAGCACGGCCCAGGGCAAATTTTCTTAGCAATCTTTTCTCATTGTGCAATTGAAATGTTGAATGCATTCCTTGGGGAATTCTATGGTGAGCAAGGAGGAAGACGTTGCTACTGGCAAGACCTCCCAGCTACCATGTCCCTGGTGCCATAAATAAAGCCCATTTGCATACCATTTCAGATGCTGCATGCTAGGAATTACCTCAGAAACTGCAGAGTTTGAGTTTGCAATGTCTCAGAAAAAAGGAAAGCTAACTCATTGCTTCCAGGATACAGATTTGGAGCTGCCGGTGTATGGAGTGGTGAAGAGAAAGACAGTCCTTTTCCTTGCTGACCACCAAAGGACACCACATCATTAAGACCCAGGCAACCAGAGAAATTGCAGTACAGGTCAGTTCTTTGTCCCCAATGCAAATTGACATTCAGCAGTGCAACAAAGTGGTCAATGATCTTCTGCACTACAAGGATAAGTCCTCCAACCTCTCTCTTTGCTACCGTACATTCAAGGGCCAGCACTTCATCTAACTATGCCACTGCACATGTATGTCATCAAGGCTCATGACCGCAGTCCTCTGTACTATATGGATCATGTCCAATCAAGGGCTCTAACTCACCTCATCCTCCCTTACTATTGACCTCTGTGTAACTACTCATTCACTCACTGGGGACAACTAACCACCCCGCTCGCTCATGCATCACCACAAATTCTCTTTCATCCACTTCTATCATACTCATTCTCTTTGTCTCATTGGTGAAAACACAGACCACTCCTCCAGACCAATGCCTTAACAGCAACCAATAGTATCTCCAGAAAGTTTGTACCTGACCTGCAGGACAGACCATGGCAGACCTCCTGTGCAACTGAACATGCGCTTTGACTGACTGTGGCAATGCCCCCTGACTGATTACTAGTAAGAACTCTTCCCCTTGACTGTCGCAAGTTCCCAAATGCTTGATGCACATGCAGTATGTTTGTCATGTAAGGTGCTGGCACATGTTACAGCTCCGATGTTGATGCAGCATGGTGCCATTCAGTGACTTGCTTATCGCTTTTCTGACTGAAAAATTTACTCTTCAGTGGTTCCCACTACCACAAGTATCAATACAAAAGCAACCTGTGTAGATGCACAAGATATGTTGCTGTGCCTGCATGCAAAGTGACCTACCAGAAACTTGCAAGTCACAGGTGTCTCTCAGCTCCAAAATAAAGTTTTGTAGGCATGAAGTAAGGATGCAAACATTTACAAGGATATTGCCGGAGATGGAGGGTTTGAGCTATAGGGAGTGGCTGAATAGGCTTGGGCTATTTTCCTTGGGCATCAGAGGCTGAGGGGTGGCTTTATAGAGGTTTATAAAATCATGAAGGGCATGGGATTAGGTGAATAGACAAGGTCTTTTTTCTCAGGGTAGGGCAGTCAAAAACTAGATGGCATAGGTTTGAGGTGAGAGGAGAAAGATTTAAAAGGGACCTAAGGGACAACTTTTTCACTCAGATTATGGAATGAGCTGCCAGAGGAAGTGGTGGAGGCTGGTACAATTACAATATTTAAAAGGCATCTGGATGTGTACATGAATAGGAAGGGTTTAGAGGGATATGGGCCAAAGGGTGGCAAATTGGACTAGATTAATTTAGGATATCTGGTCCGCATGGATGAGTTGTACTGAAGGGTCTGTTTCCATGCTGCGCAACTCTATGACTCTAAGTGCAGTCGAATGATCTGAGAACAAGTTTGATAGTATAATGAGGCTGCAGGTTTGTTAATACAGAGTTGTGTGGCTGAAAGATTGAGAAAGATGGTGGCCATGGAGCATACAGGACATTGTGCAGAACAAGCAGTAGCATGATAGTCAGAGCAGGCACTCAGTAAGCTGCAATGACCAAACACCCACTTTGTTTTACCTATTGGGAATTTGTGTTGTTTAGCCTCTTGTTGGAGAAGAGGAGGATTGAAAGTGGGGTGTGAATGGGGGAGTTAGGGCTTAAATTAAATGCAAATACTTGGAAATAAGGTCATTAGCACACAAGAGTGAGATTCCATAATCACTATTTAAGACTTGAGAGAACTGGAAAAATTCTTTCCAACATTGAGAATCTGATTTTTTTCATTCTCATGCGATTAACTTACCATACCCACAATAATCCCTGCCAGATCAAGGGAAAATTCCTCTCTCTTTTTCTCTGGCTTGGACACCAGCAATTAATGCTGTGTTAGCAATTAATTCTTAATGCCTCTGAAATTTCTCATGCAGACATTGAATGGCTTGGGCCATTAAATTTTAGAGTCCTTCTTTCTCACTTCAATATTGTCTCTTTCCTTCTTGAGGCTATTTACTTTTGTGAGGGGTATAGTTCCAGGGACATTGATTGCTCTACAATTGTATAGTCTATTAATCAGATAGCCATTCTTCATTGATGTATCCAGATCCTGAGTATGCACAAAATATTCCTCCTTAGATAGCATCAGACCCAAGCTACACACTGCTAACTCATAGACAAATGTACAGAGATAAACATTGCAGCAGGAATCACGACATAAACATTCAAGACAGGTAAAGTCCTCCCAAGGATACTGAGGTGCCAACCAGCTGAGATCAGCTAACTCACACAGAATGAGAAATGCCTTCATAAACATGACTGTTCTCTAAGGATGCTGAAAATATGTTGCTGGAAAAGCGCAGCAGGTCAGGCAACATCCAAGGAGCAGGAGAATTGACGTTTCGGGCATGAGCCCTTCTTCAAGAATGCCCGAAACGTCGATTCTCCTGCTCCTTGGATGCTGCCTGACCTGCTGTGCTTTTCCAGCAACACATTTTCAGCTCTGATCTCCAGCATCTGCAGTCCTCACTTTCTCCTGTTCTCTAAGGATCCATTTTACACCCTTTGGTGCATTTACTGACCTGAATGATCTATTTTGAAGAAGGTGGAGTCAAACATATTTTGTTGGTAGTTCTCATGCAGAGACTCGAAGAACTTGATTTCCCAGAATTTTGGATACCCTAGAGGATTTGCAGCATTTGCTTGTTCACTCCCTTTGAAAAAAAACTAAAGATTCATTGAAGAATGATTACCCAGCTGCATTCCTACCTTTCTAAAAATCCTGTGCTTGACTTCAATCCTCAAACCTGAAAAGAAACTAGTTAATCAGTTCTAAGTTTGACTTTGAATTGAGGACTAAATTTGTATATATTTTACATATTTATATAGGACTTTATTAACAGATTGTACCTGGGGTTACAGATAAATTAAATATATTTCACTTATAATATCTTGTACATTGACTTTCTGCCTCAAAACCTTCAACAGAAAACAAAAATATAAATAAAAGGATGAATAAAAATGCATAGGAAATACAATGGTGCTTCCACTGGGGCGGGGGTGGGATGGGGAGGACTCTTAAGACTGTCACGTCGAGATCAGCAGCCAGCCTGCATGTATTCCCAGTGCAGTAATCATTAAAATGCTCACTTCCAGAAAAATAGGGAGGAAAAAGATTGCCGGAGCAAAGGAATCCCAGCAGACAAAGTGAAAACAAATCAAATGTGCTATTATAAAATGCAGATGCTGTAAAGAAAATAAACCTGGCAAGATTTACTGGTTTTTGCAAGGATCAGACATCTGTGGAAAAGACATCAGCAACTACTCCCAGGTAATACCACTCCAAGGCCACACTTACTCTATATCCAGCCCCCTCCCTCCTCTCTAATATATGTAAACTCATTTATTCTGTTGGAGTACAGGGTCGACAGAGACTATGTGAAAATGGCAAATCGCCAGGTCCTCCTGAACAAAGGCAGAGAAATGGTGAAAAGGAGGATTTAAACTTTCCACTTTAAGCTCTACAGAACTCAGAGGTTTTGAAATATTGACTCTTGAAGTTCCGATCATAATTTTGATTCAAATGATTATCAAAAATAAGAATGTTAACACAAGGATTTTCCTCAATATTTCTGCTCTTGTACCTTCAATTTCCTCCTCCTGCCCAGAGTAGTTCACTAACCATCCTTTCATATAATCACACTTTACAGAAGAGGCTATTCAGCCCATTAAACCTGTACCACCAAAAGATACACTAAATCTACACTAGTCCCACTTTCCAGCACTAGGCCCCATAGCACTGACATTACCTGTGGTTAATGGTAACAAGCAGATGCGAGTTGGTACCACAGCAACGTTCAATGCATCCTGTTGCTTATGCCCATTTGAAGAGGCACCACCCTTTGTACCAGTTATGATTTTCTTTGCCATTACAAATCATCTGGACTTTATTATGTTGTTGATATTGGAATCCTGTTGGGTGCAAAAGACTTTTTCATTTGTTCACGTGAAGGATGTCAGTATTTATTGCTCATCCCTATTTGTCCAGTTAAGAGCCATCCACATTGTGTGGATCTGGAGTCACATGTCAACCAGACCAGGTGAGGCTGACAGATTTCCTTCCCTAAAGGTCATCAGTGAACCAGATGAATCATTACATGACTGTCATTAGGCTAGTTCTTTATTCCAGATTCTTTATTGAATTCACATTTCACTGTCTGTCATGATGGAAATACCATCTGCAAGTTTTTCTCCAAGCCACACACCATCCTGACCTGGAACTACGACATCATTCCTTCACTGTTAGTAGATAAAGCTCTTGGGCAGCACTGTTGGCATATCTACACTACACGCAGTGTAGCACTTGAAGAAGATGAATGATCATCACCACCTTTTCAAGGGCAGTTAGGGATGGTAAATAAATGCTAGTCTAGCCAATAACACTCAATCACATGACAAAAGAAAATGTCCTCAGAATGTTGGATTGGGGTTTTGGATTGCTAGTCCAATGACAGTACAACTTGGCCACCACCCACCAACATTATAACTTCAAATACATACTTTAGTGATGATGATGTGCTTTGAGATATCTTGAAATTGAGAAAGCTGTAAAATTCGAGTTCCTTGAATGAATTACTGCACAAGATTTCAGGATGTAACTGACGGAAACTGGAATAGGCCAGCATGTTGTGCCAATAAGCAAGATAATGGTTTCTGATCCTGGTCTCAAATCCACTTTTCTGTCTATTCCCCATAAACCTTGCATCCCTTGTGTTTCAAAAATCTGTACCTCGCAGCCTCCACACTGCCCTGGGGTTGACAGTTCCAAAGATTCACAAACATCTGAGTGAAGAAATTCCTCTTCATCTCCATTTTAAACAGATGAACACTTATTCTGAAACTGTCACCTGATTTAGAATCTTCCAAGAGAAGAAACACCATCTCAGTATCTGTTCTAGTGTGAAAGTCAAAATAGATGTAAACAGCTACAAGTCACCAATAAAGGAAATGATGACAGAAAGTTCACAAACGCCTTGCAAAGACAAGACTGCACCTTGGAACTTAAAAAGTTAGAGGCCCTGCAGAATTTTCAGAAGTGAGGATGGCTTTATTCGGGCTGAAGAAGGAGGTCAAAAACCAAGTTAATACAGTTGCGCAGCTCCCTCCTACCTGAATGCAAATAAAGAAGAAATATTTTCTTATCAGGAGGAAGGTAAAGGTGATTGCGTTCCATGCAGTATTTGTGCATTGCATTGGGGATGCCACAACGACACAATCCTTTGGGAGTGGCACTGAGATCACTGTGCGTATATATAACTCATGTGGTTATGAAGAAATGCCAGTAAGTTGTGGTGAATTAGAATGGCAATAGAATAAACCAATTGATCTGAAGGGACAATTTGTCTTTTAAATTCTAACAGACCTTCATTTAAGACCCAGGAGTCCACCACATTCACTTCCAAATGTGGAGAAGTGGATGGAGTTAATAGAATGTTTTTTCAGATGTGAGAAGTGGAACCTCATTTTCTATGCCTCCTCATTTAGGTGTAACATATCCTTTGGCATGATTTTGAAGAAAAGCAAGGGAGTTCTCATCAATGCCCTGGAAATATTTATCCATCCACCAACAACACTAAAACAAGTCATCTGGTCATTACCTTATTGGTGCACATGGAAGCTTCCTGTGAGCAAACTGACCGCCATGTTTCTAGCAGTATGACTCGGACTGACAAGTGATAACTTACAATTGTGCCACACATGCCAGGAAATGATCATCTCCAACAAGAGAAAAGATAATCATCTTCACTTGTTGTTCAATGGCATTATCATTGCTGAACCCCCAATATCGACATCCTGTGAATTACAATTGTCCAATTACAGAACTGAATGAGCACCCCATCCTCCACCTTCAATATTCACTCTCTCCACTAATGATGCACATTGGCAGTATTATACCAGGTACAGTATTCATTGCAGAAACTCACCAAGTTCCTTTGCATCTCTAAACACATGATCTCTCCCAGGGATAGGGGAACAAATGCATGGAAACACCATCTGCAAGTTCTTCTTCAAGTCACACATCATCCTGACCTGGAACTACAATATCGCTTGTCCACTGTTGCTAGATAAAAGTCCTGGGCAGCACTCTTGGCATATCTACATCACATGGAGTGCAGCACTTAAAGAAAGTGAATGATCATCACCATCTTTTCGAGGGTTATTAGGGATGGTAAACAAATGCTAGTCTAGCCAATAACACTCAATCACATGACAAAAAATTGTAGAAGAGAAAATAACTACACTTTAAAAGTACTCAGTTGGCAATGAAGCACTTTGAAATGCCTTGTGGCTGTGAAAGACACTACAAGCACAGAGTGGATTCAAAGATGGGCTTTTATTCTCCAGCATTTGGAACAATATGAAATGATTTCATTGAAGCAATCAAAATTCTTACAGATTTTGACAGGGGAGATTCTGGAAGAATACTACCCCTAACAATTGGGTTGAGAACTACGGACAAAGTCTCTGAATAATAGGGAAGCCATTTTGGACTGAATAAGGAGTAATTTCTTCATTAAGTGGCTGGTGAAGAGATGACCAGAGGGCAGAGGGGATATGTAGGATTACAAAGTAAGAGGATATGGCAGCATTACAGGGCAACTATTTAAATAATTATACCCCCAGAGTGGGGCAGGAAAGTCAGAGTATGCAGGTGCAGCAACACCTCAAAACTCAAACCCTCAACTTTCTAGAAAAATCCATCCTTGGCCTCGCATTTCCCAAGTGTATAACCTCCTCAAGACCAGCAACTCTGAGAACTTTGCATTTCCCTTCATTATGACCTCTTGTACATCTCCATTTGTATTTATGCCTTCAACTGCCTTGGCTCTAAGCTTTGCAAATCCCTGATTAAGCATCTGCAATTCCCTTTCTAAACTTCACTGCCTGTCAGGCATTACATAAAATACTTCTTAAACTCAGCCTTTTGACCAACCTATCGTTTTATCTCCACAAAAACTTTGGGTGCCCTGCCTATTACAATTATGATTATGATGTGGTGTTGAGGTTCTTGTATTTTTTAAAGATATGGCAAGATAATTTTAAAAGTTGACTTTGTATTTTTGTCTTTTTCGCAATTGCATTTCTGTTTCAAACTTTCATACACTTAATAGCTTCCAGTCCTCTTTACAAGTCAAGAAAGAATAAAGGTAAGGAGGCAACTTTAGCTAGTTCAGAAAAGGCTATGATCTATTTAATCCAGTTATCTACTTTTCTTTTTCCTTATCATTCTGTGTTTTAAGATCTGTTCTAAAACTATTGTTTCACAGACAAGAACACCCACGTACTTTTCTACTGCAGAGTGGAAACTTCCCAGCTGGTTTCCATATATTTACTACACTCTTAGCGTTGTCCCCTACACTTGTGACCTTTTCTACAGCACATTACTGTGTAATCTGTAATCAACCAAACTCGGAAGGGGAAATAACAGCGCCCTAGTGAGAAACACTGCCATCTGACCCAAGCAGGACGGTGCGGAAGCAGTACTGGCTCTGAGAAAAAGTCTGGGAGAGTGTTGTAGACAAGACACTAAAAATAATTCTGCTGTATTGCCAGGAAATAAAGAGAAGTCTGTTTGACACAGCTAGCAGTTGGAATGTACTGCATCTGAGATCACAACCGTGTACCACAATAGAAAAAAATACCTCACAAGCTTCCAGTTATCAGGTTTTACTTGTCCCTCGAGAAAACTGTTAGTGCAGCTCAGTCCTGATAAACACACACATTTGTAGGAACTTGTTTGCCAAGAAGTTGTACAATTGAATCAAGGTTTGCTCAGACCAATAGCGAAAAAACTTGTTGCAATTCTGAAAGATTTCATCTTCTGTTAATCTAAACACTTTACCAACTGCCATTTGTGTACATTGAATATCACAGCTGCTTTCAATCTCAGTTACCAACCTATGCAAGCAATGAAAGACAAGGAAGCTGAAAATGAGTACTTTATAAAGGTTTATTGAAAACAAGCACATTTTGAGTGATGTGGGGGCATAGCGTGCGACTATTCGTTCTGCACAATGCCAATTGGAGTGGCACTGGTGATTTGATTGTTATTTCACTTGAGGTAGGCACTATCCAGTGCACAGTATTTCCATACTAACCAGAAATATTTTATTTACTGGTATTCTGAGCCAGGATAGTAGCCAGACTGCTACACTTAGATCAGAGTTTCTCAATCCAAAAGGAAACAATTACAAGGATGTGAGTAAAGAACAGGGAGGAGTGGGACTATCTCTTTCTGAAAGCTGGAACAGGCATGGTGGATCAAACAGTTTCCATCTGCACTGTGTGATTCAATGGAGGAAATAATTTTCCCCTCTTTACTTTAGCACGAGTAATGACAAGGAAAATGGGAAAATCCAACATGTGACTTTGAGAAAAATTTCCCCAAATTTCCTCTCAAGGCTTTAGTGGCCACTTGCCACTGAGTGGTGACAACCTTCTTTCCATGCATTTGCAGTTCATTAAAAGACCCAATCCATATTAATTATAAGCAATTTCTAATTCTCCTATCCTTCAAAAAGAAACTAGATGCTGCAAATCCCAGCTATCATGCTACTGCTTTTTATAACAAGGTCCCTGCATGCTCCATTGTCCCCATCCTCCTCAACTCTTCTGGCAGTCGGAATTGGAAGACCACCAGCATCGCCATATTCTCAAGCCTGCACTTGGACCAACCCAGACATCACATTAGCCCTTCAACACTTTACTTTGGAACTCAGGGACAGCTATGAATTGTATTATTCCTATTCCAGTCCAGGAGGCTGATCATGACTTTAATTTCGCACGAGTAATGGCAAGGAAGATAGTAAAATCCGAAATGTGACTTTGAGAAAATATTCCTCAAATTTCCTCTCAAGGCTAAGTGGCCACTTGTCGTTGAGCGGTGACTACCTTCTTTCACCACTTGGTATGACCACAGTCCAAGAATTGGGCTCCAGTCAGTCCTGCAGATCAAATGCAAGAAACCCAAGGAATACAGATAAACTATTTGGAATGTGTTGAAATATCAGTCCAAGAGTTGGCCCAAATTGTTTTCTTCTGGGACAGAAGGAAGGAGTAAGTTGGAAGTGGTTGCAAGAGTAGTTGGTGCACGAGCACCAGAGTGTTGTGGTTTTCTTTGTGAGTCAGTAGGAAGCACAAGACGACAAAAAGGATTAGTAATTTGAGAGGATGAGATGGTAAGAGCTTTTGAACGGTCATGATGCTTGCAACAAAAAGAGTTATAATCAATTAGCCTTGGTTATATGTGTGCATAATTGCAGAGTCAGAGTGAGTGGTGTCCAGGAGTGACAGGTGGCAGAAAGAAAATGGTAGCACTAACTCTTGCAGACTGCAGAAGACCATTGGTCTTCTTCCTGCACAGCTGGTGTCCTATTTCACTCAGTATACTGCATTATTTATGAATTATTGAGGCTCAAGCCAGTGTGAGGGCCAGTTCCTGACTTGCAATGTCTGAACTGGTGTGCAGCTAGCACCAGAGACATCAAAGCTAAATAGTTCTGGCAATGGTGAGATCCTCCACCTCTCCAACCACCTGATTTCCCAAGAAAGATGCCCAAGAGCCAGTTTGCATAATTAATGAGATGACAAACAGTAGATTATTTGAGAAAAGTCACTTGAGCTTTGGTGGGCTGAGTGACATGAATTTCACACAACACAAACTGAAAATCCAAGAATTCAGATCTACAAATAGAATTGGCTTCATTGTCCTTGGTTTAAACAATGAAGAAAATGAGCCATGAATCTCGCTCCTGTTCAGAAGTCCTGAGAAAGAGAGGTTTTTATGTAGATTTGGGATGGAATTGGCTCAGATTCACATGTCACACAACTCCCTGCTACCTCCACTATAAAACATCCTGCTGACTTTTACACACGGACCTATATCCATGAAGGAGTGTCAAAAAAAAACAAATTCTGACACCAAGCCACTTAACAGGATATTATACCAGTGGCCAGTGAGGTATGTTTTAAGGAAGATCTTGGAGGAAAGGAAAATAAAGAGTTGGAATTTCCCAGAAATCCTACAGACTTATTGGGCTGAAGAATATTACAGATATAGGAAGGAGTGAGAATTTGGGGTATTTCAGAACATGAACAAAGATTTTTAAATTAAGGCTCACAAAACTCAGCAAGAACAGATGTGTACATGAGATTCGATATGAAAACTGAAACAACAGAAAGAATAAGAGAAAACTAAAAGTGAACGATGCTCTCCGGCTTCCATAATAAATTAGAGTATGAGCTACACATAAATTTAAGGTATTGCAGTGGGGAAAATAAATTTGGCACATTTAGAAAATATCAGGTCTGAAAGTTTAGTGTTGGAGCTGCAATCTTCAATAACAGGGCTGAACCTGAAATAATCTGTACCTGTATATTGGAATACCAAACTTGGACTAGAAATGGGAGTTACATGGTTTATCTTGAGCTTACAATACAATATTTAGTCTTAACACTAAGTATTTACATATCATCACACACTGTTGGGAGTACATCTCTGCAAAGGCTACATTTTCAAATTGAAAACGTAATTTAAAAAACCATAAAAAAGGAGTATACCATGTGGCTCATTAAACCTGCTCTATCCCTGTAGCCCTCAAAATCTATTAAGTTCCATTTCATAGAATCCCTACAGTGTGGAAACTGGCCATTTGGCCCAACAAGTCCACACTGACCCTCCGAAGAGTATCCCACCTAGACCCATTCCCCTACCCTAATGCTCCCCTGACTAATGCATCTAGCCTACACATCCCTGAACATTATGGGCAATGTAGCATGACAAATTCACCTAACCTGCACATCTTTGGACTGTGGGAGGAAACCAGAGCACCTGGAGAAAACCCAGGCAGACATGGGGAGAATGTGCAAACTCCATACAGACAGCTGCCGAAGAATGGAATTGAACCCAGGTCCCATGAGGCAGCAGTGCTAACCACTGAGCCACCATGCTATGCTAACACAGAACATAAAAAACCCTGGAGTAAAACATTCCAAAGATTCACAACCCACCAAGTGAAGAAATACCTATTCATCTAAGTACTAACTATGGTTCCCTACATTTCAGATTTCTGATCTCAGACACTATACCTAAGAACGTAAGAACATAAGAACTAGGAGCAGGGGTAGGCCACCTGGCCCTTTGAGCCTGCTTCGCCATTCAATAAGATCATGGCTGATATTTTTGTGGACTCAGCTCCACTTACATGCTTTCTCTTATATCTCTTTATTCCTTTATTATTCAAAAAAATACCTTAGCTTTAAAAACGTTTACTGATGTAGTGTCAACTACTTCACTGGGCAGGGAATTCGATAGATTTACAACACTCTGGGTGAAGAAGTTCCTCTTAATTCAGTCCTAATTTTGCTCCCCCTAATTTTGAGGCTATGCCCTCTTGTCTGCGTTTCACCTGCCAGTGAAAACATCCTCCAATGAGCACGCCCTTGGATGCTGCCTGACCTGCTTTGCTTTTCCAGTACCACACTCTCGACTCTAATCTCCAGTGGATACATCCTCTCTACTTCTACCTCATCTATGCACTTCATAATTTTATATGTTTCTACAAGATCCCCACTCATTGAAACAATAACTATAATGGACAATGTAATTTATACTCTGAAAGCTGCTTGATGTTGTAGACTTCTCAGAAGATAAGTAACATCATGATTTTAAAATTCCCATCCTCATTTTCAAATTCTCATCTTGGCCATCCCCCTCCCTACCTCTGCAACCTACTCCAGTCCCACAAGTGTTGAGATATCTGTGTACCTCGAATTCTGGTTTTTTGACTATTCCCAATTTTAAATTTCTTTATTGGTGGTTGTGCTTTCAGGTGCATAGCCACTGACTCTGGAATTCCTTCTCATAAATTTTCTGCTGTTTACACTGTTTTGAGATCCTCTGAAAAATCTATCACAAACTTGATGGGAAGCATGCACTGAAAATCAAGTCTCACCATTCCACAAATCATCACAAACGTACAAATGACCTACATAATCACTAAGATGGTTAACTTGCCTGACTTTGACCACTACCTAAACTGAAAGAAACCACACCAGCTTTAAACAAGAAATAAGAAAACAAAATGTATTTATGATAAACAAACTTCTCTTTTAACAATTTGAAAATGGCCTAGTAGCTTTATTGCTGGACTGTTAATCCAGAGACCCAGATAATATTCTGGAAACTTAGGTTTAAATCCCACAACGGCAGATGTGGATTTTGAATTCAATAAAAATCTGGAATTAAGAGTCTAATGATGACCATTGTTGATTGCTGGAAAAGCCCAGCTGGTTCACTAATGTCCTTCACAGAAGGAAATTGCCATTATTACCTATTCTGGCCTACATGTGAGTTCAGACCCATAGCAATATGGCTGACTCTTAACTGCCAGTGAGGTCCTCATCCCGTGAATGGGTTCAGCCAGTATCTGGTGGCGACCTTTGCTTGGACAATCATCTTGCTCCCCATAATTACACGCTGTCCTCTACCACGATCTGGTCTGTCTGGCTCCAAAAAGGTTTCAAATCTGAATGTGATGGCCCTTTGGTTTCTCCCATTTAGTTTGCCAAGGCCAGATCTTTCTGCATCGAAAGTCTGATATTTTGAACTGTGACTGGAAGTGGTGGTACCACCAATGGTGTATCTGCCAACAGGTATGTATGTTCAATGTATGTGCATTTGCTATTTGGCCTCTCGGATAGTGCCCCAACTTGTAATTGTACACACTTCGTATGAGAGCACACCACTGAATTCGGCCTGAAGCTTTCAGTGGATCCACCAGTGGTTGGGGTCCATTATTGTTACAAATTTACATCCATAAAGTTCCACTTTGCATTGGACAAAATCTTGGATGTGTATGCTTTTGTGTCTTCCTCTCCATTGGGCCATCTGTAAGCTAACACTACTCCAAAGCCATGCGGGAGGCATCATATGTCAACACCAGATCTTGCGTGGTATCACAGAGTGCCAACACCTTAGATCAATGACAGCTGCTTTTCCCTGAAAGCTATGGCTTGGCTATCCAACTATTTCCAAGCCTGACCCTTTTGTAAGAGTTGATGCAAAGGTGTCAGGATGGAGCCAGGTTATGTATGAACTTTCTGTAACCATTCACCAGCCCAAGGACAGATCTAAGCTCAGGTACCGACGTGGGAGTCAGGACCCCTTTGATCACTCATTATATCTTTCAACAGGCTTGTTGACTTTGTAGCCAAAGTAGGTTACTTGGAGTGCCTAGAACACACATTTTTCCCTTCTAAGGCTTATGGCTGTCTGAGAGAAGGAATATGTATGTCCAAGCTCTCCAACTGCTCCTTAATGATCTTTCCTGTTATTAGCATGTCATCTAGATAAATGGCAATCTGGAGTAGACCTTGTAAAATGTTCTCCACCGTCTGCTGAAAAATTGCCCAGGCTGACTATACCCCAAACGATAGTCTTGTGTATTGATATAAGCTCTCATGGCTATCAATTGTAGCATACTGGTTTGCGCTGCAGCCTCACAGCATCAGGGATTCCAGCCTTGGGTGACTATCTCTGTGGAGTTTGCGCATTCGCCCTGTGTCTGCTGAGTTTCCTCCGGTTTCCTCCCACAATCCAAAGATGTGCAGGTTAGATGAACTGGTTATGTTAAATTGTCCGTAGTGTTCAAGGATGTGTCAGTTAGGTGCATTAGTCAGGGGTACATGTAGAGTAATGGGCTTGGATGGGATATATTTCGGTGGGGTGGGGGGGGGTTGGTGTGGACTTGTTGGGCCAAAGGGCCTATTTCCACACTGTAGGGATTCTAATTCTAATACTTATGGGAATCCTCATCTTACCACAGTTGCAAGCATGCATGGCTTATGTATATAAATCCTCTAATGTGAAGATTTGGGTGTGTATACAGCTGTGAAAAGTGATTTACCGTTTATTTAGAATCCCCACAGAGGTGAACCAACCCATTGGGCCTCACAATTGGTATGACTGGTGCTGCCCATTCCACTAATCGGAACGTTTTAGCGATTCCATCGCTTTCCAGCCTTCTAATTTCTGTCTCTACTTTTGCCCGCAAAGCGAATGAGACTGTCCTGGCCTTGCAGAATCATGGAATTTCTTCCTGGTCCATATGCAAGGTGGTCTCGACTCCTTTGATTGTCCCTTGACCTTCCTGAAAAACTTCTGTGTATTTAATGAGGACTTCACTCAGGCAGCCATTCTCTAAATAAAAAGGACTGACATTTTTAAATGTGGTTCAGGGCACCTTTCTGGACCTAAAATGTTGTCTCCTTCTGCCCACTACCATTGCTTAGTCCAACTAAATTGTTTTATAGATTTTCTTCCTGTGTTGCTTTCACAAATTATTTAGTATGATTTGATGCATTCTAATTACCTGAAATAACAGTGATGGTGATGCGACCTTTCCAAAATGTCAAATGTCAAAGAACTTTATGTCAGACAATGACGGCATGTCACAACAAGCTTCTTTTGATATTCTGCTCCTCCTGTAGCTACTTTAAATGAACAGATTGTACTCTATACATAACATATGCATATAGCTAATAGCTTACACTTACAAAGTATGCTTTACATTGAGAAATGCTTTCGTGAATTACTTTTCAATGTCACAATGACCATTAATTATTTGGTATCATACACGGGAAATGGAATCAACAATTGGTATTTATACATGGCCTTTAACAAAGAAAATACCCTAAGGGTCTTGACAGGGGAATTCTATACAAAATATGAACTTCTGACACATAAGATGACATTAGGGCACCTGGACAAAATCTTTTATCGTAACAGACTGGGTTTAAGAAATGTATTAAAGGAGGAAAGTGAAGTGAGGGAACTTTAGTATCTAGGCAACTAAACTTACAGCTACCTGTAATGCAGTGGCTAAAATTGGGAAGGAGTTGAATCATGATCCTCTAACTGTCATGGTGTGAGGCAGGCACGGTCTACAACCATATGGATTTGGAGGAGACATAAGCCATTTGGTCTCTCAAATAGCTCTGTTTCACCATTCAATAACATCACAGCTGACCTGTTTCTATTTTGGATTCCACGTTCCCGTGTACCACTGATAACCTTTGATTCGTCAATGACCACATTTCCATTATCCTCTGAGGCAGAATCCCACAGTCATACAAACTACCGAGAGAAAATAAAATTCCACATTTCTACAGTTTTTTTAACAGTACCCGCTAGCTGTGGACTCACCCAGAAGAGAAAACATCCCTTCTATATCCACCTTGTCAAGACCATTCTGGATCTGACAGACTTCAATCAAGTCACCCCTTATTCTTCTAAACTCCAACTAAAACAAGTCTGGCCTGCCCAATCTTTCTTCATATGACAGCCTGCTCATTTCAGGTAACGATCTATTAAATCTCTGAACATCCTTCCTTGAATAAGATCAAAACTGTACATATCAATCAATATTATGATGTGGAGATGCTGGTGTTAGACTGGGGTGGACAGAGTCAGAAATCACATGACACCAAGTTATAGACTAACAGACTTATTTGAAATCACAGGCTTTCAGAGCACTGCTCCTTCGTCAGGTGGCAATTTCATCTGATGAAGGAACAGCACTCTGAAAGCTGATGATTTCAAATAAACCTGTTGGACTATAACCTGGTGTTACATGACTTCTGATGTGGTCTCATCAATGTCTTATGTAACTGAGGCATAACATCCTTACTTTTATGTTTAATTGGGCTGGTAATAAAGGACAGCATTCCATGAGCCTTCACAATTATTTGCTTTATCTACATACTAACCTTTGTTATTCATGTTGTAGAGCCCACTACACTTCGGGATTCTGCAGCTTTTATCTATTTAACTGATGCTCTTGCCTTTTTATTCTTTCCATCAAAGTGAACAATTTCACATTTTCCCACTTCACACTCCATTTACCAGATTTTGGCTTACTCAATCTACCTATATTTGTCCACATCCTCTTTATGTCCACTTTACAATATACTTTCCTACCCATTTTATATCATCAGCACAATTTAACTACCACACCTTTGCTCCCCATCTAGCAACACCCACATTTCATGAATGGATTAAAATAAAGCACTTGTCTGGTTACTTTCAGCTAATCACAGAATGACACTGACTTAGGGTTCAGCCAGACATTTCCAACTGGTCTGCTGTAGCACACAAGGTGAGAAATATGCCATGAAATTCTCAGGAAGCAGCACTGCTTTGTCTAAATTTCCAATACTGCACATGCATTGTACTCTGATTATAAAATACATGTGACAAAAAAAATCAAAATTCAAAATCAAAATCAAAAATACAGGGAAGACGGGAAATCTGCTCATCATGCTGCCTGCTTGTACACATGCAGGTGCCAACATTCAGTTTGAACATAATTGAGCAGCGTATCTCCAAGATGAGAAGAAGTTGGGCGTTTGCTGTAAGGAGATGCATGATTGTTGACCAACTATTGAACTGTCTGCCAGGACACATTTATATGTTAGCATGATTTTAAAGGTGAATAAATTCAGATGAATGGATTTAGAATAGATTCTAAGAAGAAATGGATAAATTTCTTATCAAAAGAGGTGATTCTTCTGCTAATTCAGTCAATGAAGCATCTGAACCCAAAGAGAAAAAAGCAAAAATTGTTTAAAGAAAGTACGGACAATCAAAGCTATCTGGTTTTTGGATTTTTATGGACAGGCTTGTCTCTTACCTGAATGTCTCATCTGCAGAGAGAATTTGGGAAACACTACAATGGTACTATAGTGGTACTAAGATGCCACTTACAGACAAATTATCCATCTTGTACAAACAAATACATTCAGTACTTCAAGAGCTTGAGGGATTAAAACATTAAGAAGATTCAATGTCTGATGGAATATGCGCAAGTATTGGTTAAAACTCAAAAGACGTATTCCTGATTGAAGTACTCATGCCTGAAATGTTAATTCTCCAGCTCCTTGGATGCTGCCTTACCTGCTGTGCTTTTCCAGTACCACACTTTTCGACTCAAGAAACTAGTTACCTGGTGCTCAGCTTGTAGCAAAATCAGAGAATCCCCAATTTGTGGAACTTTAGTTATGCCTACATGTACAAAAATTGTAGGTCTGATGTCAGGAGCTGATGCTGCAAATGATATTGACAAAACTCCATTCTCTAATAACAGTTATATGGCGAACTAATGACATTTCAGCTGATATCAAGAAGATGCTGCAACAAAAGCTAATTACCAGCAGGAAGTTTGCTTTGCACATTGATGAGCCCACCAATATAAAATGGACACTGCCACTGCCTGTTTGTCAGATGTGTGGAACAGTTGACGATGCCCTCTAGCGCATCTCCTCCACTTCACGCAGCACCACCCTTGAATCCCACCCCTCCCAACGCAATAAGGACAGAGCCCCCTGGTCCTCACCTTCCAACCCACCAACTCTACATATATCGCATCATCCTCTACCACTTCCACTACCCCTATCAGCGATCCGGAGGAACTATTCCCTCCACAACTCCCTCGTTGGGTCCACACCCCCCTCGTTGGGTCCACACCCCCCACCAGCCCACACCCCACTCCTAGCACCTTTCCCTGCCACCGCAGGAAGTGCAAAACCTACAGCCACACCACTCCCCTCACCTCCGTCCAAGACCCCAAGGGATCCTTCCAAATCCATCAGAAATTTACCTGTGCCACTACCAATGTCATCTACTGCATTCGTTGCACCTGATGTGGTCTCCTCTACATCGGGGAGACAGGACGCCTTCTTGCAATTGCAGAACATCTCTGGGACACCCGCACCCACCAGCCCCATAGCTCCATGGCTGAACACTTCAACTCCCCCTCCCACTCCGTCAAGGATATGCAGGTCCTGGGCCTGCTCTACCACCAAACCATTACCACCCGAGGCCTGGAGGAAGAATGCCTCATATTCTGCCTTGGGACCCTGCAACCTTATGGGATAAATGTGGATTTCAAAAGCCTCCTCATTTCCCCTCCCCCCACATTATCCCAGGCCCAAGCTTTCAACTCCACACCGCCCTCTGGACCTGTCCATCACCCCCCCCCCCCCCCCCCCCCCTCCCCAACCTA
>NC_057737.1:3590405-3595115 GCF_004010195.1 Chiloscyllium plagiosum | reverse complement strand
AATTATCTCTCAGCCCCGGCCCACAAGCCTCATTCCTGATGAAAGGCTTATGCCTGAAACATTGATTCTCTTGCTCCTCGGATGCTGCCTGACCTGCTGTGCTTTCCCAGCAACACATTCTTGACTCTGATCTCCAGCATTCTGCAGTTCTCACTTTCTCCTAGATAGCAGAAGCAGACTACCTTCAAGTGCACTTGAACTGTATAGAAGAGGCTGATTCTTCATTTCATTTTAAATAGCTGTTTCTGGACCCCCCAAGATATGTGCATATTGAAAAAAAATTGTTTCTTGCTGGGCGACACTTCATGTGATCTGACAGTTCGACTATAACTACATACTGAAATATTCAATATAGCAATCAAAATTACTTTAACAGATTAGAAGAGATATCTATATAGCTTTAGAGATATTCTCATTGCCCAGGGACTTGAAAATCAACTGTAAAAATAGATAATAATAGTAGCCATTTATTCCTGGTGTTTCTCACAGTGAGGTCCTGACCTGTTCCCAAATTATCAACTGAGGGCGTGGGAGTAGCCCACAGTTTCTCACTCTCCTTCTTTGCCTTTCTTCCCTGCGAAGACAGTAACTAGTCTCTTTCAAGTGCTGTATGTACACTGGCACCAGTCAGAAGCAATCACCAACTCAACTTTTAGAGTTCACCAAATTTGCCATCACAAGTCACAAACTAAAGACAGAAATTCTTCATTAAATTTACACCCAACAGCTTGCTTTTTTTAAATAGCACATTTTACATAGTAAACCATCCAAAAGTTCCCTTACTTATTCTGATTCACAATATTTAATAATTGGTAATATACTAAAAGTAATACATTTGCAGATCTGCTCAAGAAAAAATAGTAATTATTACTTAAATTATTTTAAAAGATTTTAATTACAAACATCTTAATTTTTTTCCTGTATGGGAACACAAGTCTGTATGCACTTGGTACCATTACCATATGTGAATCCGGACACTGAGTTACTGGACTGAAAAGGGTGTGACAGCTAACACAAATGTCATCTACACTTATTTTTGAGAAGGTCAATAGCCAGTAATAAGAGGTGGGAACTGTGCTTCTCCAAACCTAGAAACATGAGTGATCACGGTACAGAATGTCAGAAATTCAGAAGAAAGGCATACCACTGCTTCCACAAAACTATTTTTCTCCCTCCTTGGAATCTTGATATACACATGAAACGAGCCAACACCAAGAAAATGGCTCAGTACAGATTGAATAAGAAGTGACTGTCAGAAGTCTTGTCCCATCTGTCTATGCCAAGGAATAGATTATTTCCCCCAGTTTGTCCCATTTTTATTTTTAGCTAAGTAGATTAACTCACTTTAGTTAGGCAGAATAGTTTAGTTATATACAATTAAAATTGTTACGAAAATGACTGTTGTTCACTTCTCTGATTGGCTACAATTTTGTTTTTAATTTATAGAAACATCACTCTTTTGTTGTAGCTTTATAATTTCCTCTTAGTAACAATAACTGATGGGGGCTTCAGTACAACTTTCAAAATGTTGCCAGTTAATGACTGAATCATTATTAAAAAGAGTGGCTATCTAAACTGACTGCTTCAAATGAGAGTTGGATAGTGACAGTAGTTAGAGGCTCAGGTCCTGAGAAGTGTCAAGAGGCCAACTTCCCCAAGGATGTGAAAGGTTATTATACTTCATCTCCATAAGTAAACAGAAAGACAGGATAAACTCATAAGGCATTCTCAGGAACTGTGCAAGGTCAACCCATTCACATTACACAGCACTTGAGTGAGGTAAGCCATAAATAGGTTTTAAAAATCTTTTAAAAGAATATCCTAACTGTCTTACATGTCAATTTAGCTTTGTTGGTGTGTACCTACCTAGCTGTCAGTAGGTCACATATTTCATTCCCATTCCAAGCCTGAACACACAATCAAGGCTGAAGAAGCGTTAATAACATTTCGCATTCTTGGATGAAATTCTAAGCCTTAGCATCTGCCTATTTTGGTAGCTCAAATTAATGTTAAGGCTCCCATGGCACTATTTGAAGAAAGTGAATTTTTCTGGTATCCTGGCCAACATTCCTCTCTCAATGAACAAAGATTAACTGTCCATTCATGTCACTGCTGTTTATGGAAGCTTGCTATATGCAATCTGGCTGCTTCATTTTCCAACATAACAACTGCAACTTATTATGTGAAGTGTTAGGTGATCTTTGAAAGACTTAAGTAACAAAGTGCCATCACATCTTCAGAATTTCCGAGAGTGTGATTGGGAGAAAAGGATGGTAGTTTATACTTGATTTGCCTGGATCTATTGGATTAAAACTTTCTTTGTCATCTCAGTAATTTTCCTCCTATTTTGTAACCCTTTGAGAATTCTTAACTTTTCTACTTCTGGCCTCTTGCACTATGTTTTTTATAATCACTCCACAATTGGTGTCTTGGCTTGAAGCTTTGGAAGTCCCTTCTTAAACATCTTTGCCTCTCTACCACTCCCTTCACTTACCACTCCTTCCTCCTTAAAAATACTAATCTAATAGGAAAACCTAAACAAAGTATGATAGGAGAGTACTAATTGGTTAGCAATTGGTAGATTGATAGAGATACGCTAACTGCCAGGTGGTGTTTAAGTTTTAAACTCGGAAGACTGACTTTTAATTAGTCAGAACACAATCCTGAGAAATGAACCAGTGAGCAGCTGCCACCTACTTTGTTATGAAGTGTAAGTCAGTGCATTAAGTATAGGAGTTGGGAGATTATGTTGCAGCTGTACAGCACATTGGTTAGGCCACTTTTGGAACATTGTGTGCAAATCTGGTTCCCCTCCTAAAGAAAGGATGTTATGAAATTTGAAAGGGTTCAGAAAAGATTTACAAGGATGTTGCCAAGGTTGGAGGGTTTGAGCTACAGACAGAGGCTGGATTGGCTGGGGCTGTTTTACCTGGGGTGTCTGAGGCTGAAGGTTGACTTTATAGAGGTTTATAAAATCATGACGGGCATGGATAGGGTGAGAGGGGAAAGATTTAAAATGGATCTAAGGGGCAACCTTTTCACGCAAAGGGTGGTGGGTATATGGAATGAGCTGCTAGAGGAAGTAATGGAGGCTGGTACAATTACAACATTTAAAAGGCATCTTGATGGGTACATGAATAGAAAGGGTTTAGAGGAATATGGGACAAATGTTGGCAAACGGGGCTGGATTAATTTAGGATATCTGGTCGGCATGGATGAGTTGGACCGAAGGGTCTGTTTCCAAGCTGCACATCTCCATGACTCTATGATTCTAAGTACTATCATGAATGACAGTATCAAGGTGATGCCAGGAATGTCAGCTGAAAATTCCAAAAACTGGCAAGTTAAATCAAAAAGCATATCCCTTTGTTTGTTTGCAACACACAAAGTACTGCCTGATGTGATTCTCTAATTGGACAATATTTACTGGATAATCCTTAAAATACAAAAAATGTTGCTGAAAACCAATTTAGGTTGCTAGTCAGGCTCATACTTGCATGCATGGAACTGGATATATTATACAAAACCTTGTTATTTGCAGACAAAAAGAACATGGATATGTACAGTGCCTATTTTAGCTCAACAAAATAGGTGACAGTCACACACTGGTTCATTTCTATCTTCATCAATCAGAGTCAACCTGCCTGGATAAAATTTGAACACAGTCTGGAAGTTAACTGTGGATTATCATTAGCTGGTGCACTCTCTTTTCAGCAATACTCAAGTCCTGTACCACCAAATGACTACATTTTACTGCTTTAAAGCCACTATATAAATGCATACTCTTCTCATTATTTGTCCACTGTATTGCAGCTGATGGAGTTGAAGCACAAGACTGGCAATGAAAGAAATCAAATGACACAATGCTTAACTTAGACCCAGGTATTTGTCAGTTGTGGGGAGAGTGGTACATATGGAAGTGGTAAATGCTGTAGAGGCTACATTGATAGTTCGTTGAATGCCAAAACATGAAGGCTAGCTTGGGATTGAGCGGTATATCAGGAAGCAACACCAACTGACTCAGCATGAGATGGGACTGTAGAGAAGATGATATTATTAAGGGAAGAGGGACATGTGGCTTCAAAGCCACAACATTAAGATGTAGTAAATTTAGGACTTGTCAGGGAGACACCTCATTGTATCTTTCGGAAACATTATCAATCTCTCCAAGTATAATGAATTTCTAGAAATTGCAATGACTTTTATTATCTATGGCTAAGATAACTAACAAAGGACAAGAAGTGCTGAGAAGCAGCAAATTATGATTTAGAATTCTTGAAAAGGTATTGGAAGCAGATTCGATAGGAACTTTCAAAAGAGAATTGGATAAATATTGAAGGGACAAATGAGCAAGGATATTTGGAAAAAGGAAGGAATTCAACAAATCTGACTGATGTTTAAAAAAGCTGTACAGGTATGATGGCCGAAATGGTTGTGTTTTATAATTCTTTGATTCTATATGGCATACCTGATAAAGATGCTGAGCTGAAAATGTGTTGCTGGAAAAGCGCAGCAGGTCAGGCAGCATCCAGGAAACAGGAGAATCGACGTTTCGGGCATAAGCCCTTCTTCAGGAATGAGGAAAGTGTGCCCAGCAGGCTAAAATAAAAGGTAGGGAGGAGGGACTTGGGGGAGGGGCGTTGGAAATACAATAGGTGGAAAGAGGTCAAGGTGAGGGTGATAGGTCAGACTGGGGTGGGGGCGGAGAGG
>NC_057737.1:3584339-3589881 GCF_004010195.1 Chiloscyllium plagiosum | reverse complement strand
AGCGGGATGTGGAAGAGATGCGGTGGAGGGCATCGTCGACCACGTTGTGGGGGAAATTGCGGTCCTTGAAGAAGGAGGCCATCTGGGTTGTGCGTTTTTGGAACTGGTCCTCCTGGGAGCAGATGCGGCGGAGTCGAAGGAATTGGGAGAATGGGATGGCGTTTTTACAGGGGGCAGGATGGGAGGAGGTGTAGTCCAGTTAGCTGTGGGAGTCGGTCGGTTTGTAGTAGATGTCTGTGTTGATTCGGTCGCCTGAGATAGAAATAGAAAGGTCGAGGAAGGGGAGGGAGGAATCTGAGACTGTCCAGGTGAATTTGAGGTCGGGGTGGAAGGTGTTGGTGAAGTGGATGAACCTGATACCTGATAAAGATGATGAGTTCTCCCATTGTTCAACTGAGTGTTCAGAAAGAAGACTAATTATTTACCATTTACTTTGGTGTAATCACGTGATGTTGGTGTGATGTTAAACTGAGTCTTTGCAGATCAGGTTGCGGATATCACATATAAAACCACTGCTACAGAGTAGTGTGAAGGCACTAGTATTGCTCATGTAAACGATATGATTCTGTTCTCCTCAAATGTTGAGACTGCTTGATAACATCTTCTTCACTTCTCCCTTTTCTCTTCTTCACTTTTCTCTTCTCCCACATGAGTCCAAATTACAAACAATGAGTTTGATTTTCAGAATGTTTTTGTATCTAAATTTTGGATGTCCCAGGGTATGAGTTCCTGTACTCAGCTGACTGTAGAATATTACCTTCAGTATGTGGAATTTGCCATGTGAAACATGTATTCAACCCAGCGAAGCTGAACTCTAATAGAGTATGTTCTCAATATCAGGTATGTGGCACTTTGCAAGAAAATCAGTATGTGGGATTTAATTATGCCACTTGACATTACAGATAGATTTTTAAAAACGTATATGGAGTGAATTTTGCTGCTTTACAATACATCAGCAGATTGTCCATACCTCACTATCATACAGCAGTGATTGGAGCACCACTATTTGGTAGACCTTGATCTTTGTTTTGAGACAAACTCCATGCTCTCTGCAAAGTCTTTGGGTGAGCCTGCTCTTGCCAGGCAATGGCTGAATTCATCATCCAGTGAGAAGTTGTTAAAGAGGATACTCCCAAGATAACAGAACTTCTGAATTGATTTGAGAGTGTGTAACTGATTGGTACAATGAGCTTTTGGGAGTTCTGTCTAGAAGTAGGTTGGTATAAGATCTGTCTTATTCAGACTTATCATTAGGCTGAAAGGTTCTGAAGCTTGAGAAAAGGGCCATTAAACAGCTGGATGCCCTCCACAGCATGTGCAGTTATCATGAACAAAAGTGCACATAGTAGCTGTTCTGTGATCTTTCTGTGAGTCTTGAGCTTTTGCAGACTGAAGAGACTGCAGTCTGCCCTGAAGTGAAATGTATACTCCTATGTTGCAATTTTGCAAGCAAGCAAAAGTATTTACAGCATATAGTAGCTATTTTGCACACTGCATGATCTCAAAACATCCACACTAATAGATTCAGACATTTAATCTAGTTGAAACAGGAATATTTTTCGAGACACTGGAGGATCACTCTGTTCTTTAAGAATATGGACCATCTTCCTGATTCAGAGGTTCACATCCACTTGCACCACTAAAATAGGCAGGTGGAACTTTTAAGTTTTGCTAATATTCATCATCATCTGGGCTCACACATGAAGAACAACGACTTGGCGAGCTACCAGACTGGAAGTGCCACAACGGAATTGTTGGAACCAAACCCATAGGAAATCAATGTCTTTTAGCAAAGGAGGATAAAAGATTTAAAGAGAAGCAATAATAGATGACAACAGTTCGAGAATTTTATTAGAGGATCTCTGTACAGTGTGGGAGGGGAAACTTGGAAAAGTCATCTAACTTATTTTGGGCCTCATCTTGGCAAAGTATAAGCTTCTTAACTGGCGAATGGAACATCAGCCGTGACTAGAGAACATTTGCTTTAATAAGCATTTGAAAATAATGGAATTTTTTTAACCTGGGCATTTGTCATAACAGAATTTGTTACAATGACATCAGATGACAAGGCCATTCAGTATATAGTTAAAAACACTGTGCCAAGCTTGTCCATAAGAGACTCCACAAACTTTTAAGATTAATATTGTTATAATAAACTTCTTTTGGTACAGAAGATATTAGATCGTTTTAGCAAATCCCTCTCTTAGTCACTTGCTAGAAACAGCTTAATTTATCTGTCTGGCAAGTCTCCCGAGAAACTAATAATTATGGCATCATAAAACATTAATTCATGATAAGGTTTCACAAACCGGACTAAACAACAAGAAAAGAGTGGATTTGAAAATACAGAAAATTCTTATTTCTTTCAAATCCACAATGTGTTGCAGATTGGGATTCACATTTTCTACTATCATAGAGGTTAATTACAGTTAAATATGGGAAGAAGCTGTCTTTATTTAGACTTAGTTAGAAGGCACTTAATTATGAAATCCTATATTTTTCTTCAGCATCAGCTTAGTTCAATTGATTGCACTGATCTCTCTTCATAGATTAAGAGTTAATTTACATCCCACTTTACTGGATTTGAGCATATAATCTATACTGACACTCCAGACACTCCACAGTAGTAGAGACGGAGTGCTGCATAGTCAGGTGTACTGCTTATCAAATGGGATTTGGACAGCAGTGTAGGTCAGTGGTTAGCACTACTGCCTCACAGTGCCAGGGCCCCAGGTTCAATTCCAGCCTCAGGTGACTCTCTGGGTGGAATTTGCACATTCTCCCTGTGTCTGCGTGGGTTTCGTCCCACAGTCCAAAGATGTGTAGGTTAGGTGGATTGACCATGCTAAATTGCCCATAATGTGTAGGTTAGCCATGGGAAATACAGGGTTACAGAGATTGGGTGGGATGCTCTTCAGAGAGTCAGTGTGGTCTTGATGGGCCAAATGACCTACTTCCACATTGTCAGGATTCTATATTAAACCAAGGCCCCATCATGTAGGTATAAGTGATCCCATAGTTCTATTCAAAGTATAATTTTGCAAATTCACCAATACATACAGTCAAAGCTAATTCTTAAACATCATCCAATACAGCTGGCTATTCAATTCATTGTTGTTTGAGGGATCTTACAGCGTGAAAATTGAGTGCTGCACTTCCTACATTAGAAGTGGCTACATTTCAAAAGTAAATTATTGATTATTGCAAACTTTCCTAATAACTGCTATAATGTGTTGAGATGTAATAGTAGGAAGGGATGTGGCATTTCCAAATGAATACTACACACATTTCAAGAAATAACAGCTTCATCTCAGAAATGAGAGTTCATAACCAAGTCTGCTTTTCACTTTAAGAAATTAGATAATGGAAATGAAAACATAAGACAGAATCCTTCCAGCCCTGACCAACATGAGATTTGGCAAAAAAGTTGGGTAAATCACATTAGAATGGCATTAAGGAGATTCTCAATATCATGAGCATCCCATTATCCAACCAAGTGTGGAGTAACTTCGCATGTGAAGTGACAAGAGGCTATTTTGCATTTATTGATTTGCACTTATACTTCATTATTAGTTAATCTCACATATGCAGTTTCCCATTCTTCCAACTGTTGGACACAAACTAGATCTTGTCAATTTCTGACATGAAAGTCAGAGTGGTTACTCATTAACTCCAGTTTATTCTTTGATTCTATGGCTGTCTACCTTGGACACTAGTCATCACAAGCACAAGGAAAGCTCCAAGGACAGCGACTGCACACACCCACATCTATGGATACCAGCACGGGACAAGTACCAGCCTCACTGTATTCTCATTATACAATTCCAATCCATTGGTGATATGATGCACATTTCAATGCTACACTTTGCATCTTTCATTGGAATCGACTGCCAAGACACTTTGAGTACAGAGGGCTCTTCTCTTGTTCTCTTCACACTTACTCATTTTGCACCTATTAGGATGCTTGCAGCATCACTGCCTTACCTTGTTTTTTGTGTGCATTGTTCCTCAGCCAAAGCTTAAAGGCAAAAGTATTTCTGTCATGTCTTGTCTATTAGGACAGGTGCTAAGCAATACAATTTGCCGTAGTTTTCAGCAAGCATCAGTCAAGGGGTTGGATATGTTGCTATGTCAACCTCAGCCCTGTACCACATGCCAGCAGCATAAATGGCAAACAGCAATGTTTTAAAGTTTAAAGTCTGAAGTCCTTAGTCAGGCAAAGGAGAAAGCCTTCAGTCACGTGGTCCAAGTGCAGTAAGTCAAGGTCAGTATCTGCTATAAGTCCAGAGGCTAGGTCACAGTCCGTCAACTGCTTAGAGTTATCAGGGTCAGGGGTGCACATCACTACAAAGGAGTGGGAGTGGGCCACAGTCAGTCCTGAGGTACAGTAAAACCAGTCAGGGCATTCACAGTTCGTCACTATGGGAGCTGCTCATAGATTAGACAGGTTCAAACATGCTTCAGTTAGGACAGTCTGCCCAAGTCGGTCACCAGGATGGGCCATGGTCAGCTCGGAGGTGATGGTCATCACCTCGGGGGATCTCCCATCCACCACCTCCAACCTCATAGTCTCACAACCCCGCACCGCCCGCTTCTACCTCCTGCCC
Organism: Chiloscyllium plagiosum; assembly: GCF_004010195.1. NCBI lineage: Eukaryota > Metazoa > Chordata > Chondrichthyes > Orectolobiformes > Hemiscylliidae > Chiloscyllium > Chiloscyllium plagiosum. The sequence goes on along the minus strand of NC_057737.1, from coordinate 3,585,274 downwards.
AAAATCCACAAACCTGACTGCCCCGGCCGACCCATTGTCTCCGCCTGTGTGGTGAAACGGTTAAAAATTATGTCCCAATACATGTGTGAATCTAACCGGAATGGAGGTGTTGCTTAGTCCCGTGTGAATCTTATTACACACCTCCCCGTGTGAATCTTCTTATCTGTATGTAACCAGAATGGAATGTGTTTTTTAGCCTTGCTCTGCTGTTCACATGAATGTTTATATCTGGAAAAGAGTATATCAGCTGGAAAAGTCTCCAGTTCGGTGAGTCTGCTCCGGGGTTACGTTTAACCGCCGAGCGTGGGTTGTTGGCAACCACCCTACGAGAACTGACGGCTCCCAGTTCCGGTAACATGTAGAGTGAGTATAAGCCAGACCCGTTGTGGCGACGCTGCGGGGAATAAAACGCCCATATTCTAGCAGACTCGCCTCTTGGCTGTTTGTTCTGTGTCAGACGACTTTCCTGCGAGCCTGGTCCTTGACCTTGAGAATTTTCTAAAACACAGGGCAAATGTTGTAATAATATAACGAAATGATTGCAGTCTCATGATGCCAAGAATGCATTCTTGGACATTGACATGAATACGTAGGCCATTACCAAGAGGTAGAGAATTTCCAGCTTTGCTAAAATGGTGTCAAATACCTGGATCTGGATGCCCCCTCCATGAACCCAATGTCTATCATTTACACAGACTCACACTGCAGAAATGGGCACTGCACAGAGGCTGCTGCACAGGTTAAACTGTAGCTGCATTGAATTAGATCCAATTTTCAGAAAGGAGGAATGGAGAATAAGTCTAGTAAACTTCAGACATTTCAGGAGTAACTCGAGAGTTAAAGTGCGGAAGTTTTTTAGAGAGTGGCACAGTGGTTAGTACTGCTGCCTCACAGCGCCAGACTGTGTGGAGTTTGCACATTCTCCCCGTGTCTGC
>NC_057737.1:3533175-3584172 GCF_004010195.1 Chiloscyllium plagiosum | reverse complement strand
AGTGCGGCACTCCCTCAGCACTGACCCTCCGACAGTGCGGCACTCCCTCAGCACTGACCCTCCGACAGTGCGGCACTCCCTCAGCACTGACCCTCCGACAGTGCGGCACTCCCTCAGCACTGACCCTCCGACAGTGCGGCACTCCCTCTGCACTGACCTTCTGACAGTGCAGCACTCCCTCAGCACTGACCCTCAGCAAGAGTATAAATCCTGCTAAGATTTGCTTTCCCAAAATGCAGCACCTCACATTTGTCTGAATTAAACTCCATCTGCCACTTCTCAGCCATTGGCCCAACTGATCAAGATCCTGTTGTAATCTTTGCTATCCACTACACCTCCAAGTTTGGTGTCATCTGCAAACTGAGTATCTATACCTCTTATGTTCACATCCAAATCATTTAAATATATGACAAAAAGTAGTGGACCGAGCACCAATCCTACTCAACCACGGGTATTGAATGGAGAGGGTCAATTCGGCTGGTCTATTCTGAAACTGTACAGTAAGTATTCGGTCACACAGCTCCCTGTGCCCATGCCAAACTTTAAGTGGGATGGCCGATTGCTCCCCCCTCCCCGTGGTTTTCCCACATTGCTGGGGGCCTTTTTGTCAGGCTCCTGTTGAATCTGCTCCCAGAATTCCCTTCCGTGTGTACCCGCCGGGTCACAGTAACTCACTCCCTACACCCCCCTCTCTCCCACTGCGTCCACTCACTTATTTCACCAAGTGCCTGAATCAGGGTGTTCACTCTCTCTGTTTCTGACAGAGACCTTCATAATTGTGAACATTGACAGTAAGTCTTTGCTAAATCTTTGCTCTATTACATGGGAGGACTATGTGTCCATACCTCAAAGCCAGGAGGCCCAGGATCAAGTCCCTTCTGTTCCAGAGGTATGTCATAACATCCCTGAACAGGTTACTCAGGAAGGACCTGCCATGACAAAGGAGAGAATTGTTTGGATCCTGGTTTCTCATTAATTTCATCCACACCCAGCACCCCCCCCCACACACACACACACACGCACGCACGCACACACAGAAACATACACACACACGCACGCCTTCTCAAAATCCACATACAGGACTGCCCTGGCAAACTGCCCTGTTTCTACCTGTTCCTATCCCATGAAACTTATTTCTTCCTACCTCGACTCAATTTTTCTCCTTTTGCCCAGTCCCTCCCACTTACATCTGTGATTCTTCTGACACTTTACATCAGTTCCAAAATCTCCAGTTCATGGTTTCCAACAGTGGTCCTCTTTCATCTTTGATGTGTAATCCCTTTACATCTATCCCCCATCAGGATGGTCTCAGGACTCCTCACTTCTTCTTGGAAAGAAGGCCTGAACTATCCTCTGCCTGGTTGGGTTTGTTCTCACCCTGAACAATTTCTCCTTTAACTCCTCTCACTTTGTGGATGTAGTTTTGCTCGTTGAGATGGAAGGTTCATTTTCAGACATTCCGTCACATATTAGGTAACATCTTCAGTGAGCCTCTGGAAGAAGCACTGCTGATGATTCCTGCTTTCTATTTATATATTTGGGTTTCTTTGCATTGGTGATATAATTTTCTGTGGTGATGTTATTTCCTATGGTGATGTCATTTCCTAATCTTTTTCTCAGGGGGTGTAAATGGGATCCAAGTCAATGTGTTTGTTGATAGAGTTCCGGTTAGAATGCCATGCTTCTAGGAATTCTCGTGCGTGTCTCTGTTTGGCTTGTCCAACGATGGATGTGTTGTCCCAGTCGAAGTGGTCTCCTTCCTCATCTGTTTGTGAGGATACTAGTGAGAGAGGGTCATGTCATTTTATGGCTAGTTGATGTTCAAGCCAGTCTGGGAATCCTCACTGCCAGAAGCTTCATTGTCAGTCTTGAACTAGCTTTAGTGAAACATCTGATCCATTATTCTCTTTGAGCTGCTAATACAATGAGTTTCCATTAGCTTGTCCCAAGTAACCGGTGTTCCTATTTTGAATCTTGGAGACTCATTGCGTGAGAATTCTGGATGTGTGGGATCCAGGTAACCAGAACTTTATTGCATTCTTACTCTCCCTCCCTCCTTCCCCTCATCAGCCTCTGTGACCCACAGGTCAACTGCCCAGCACTGCCATTGTGACACCACCACCAAACAATTCTCCACCATTTCTCACTGTTGCATCTTGCCTTGCGGGCACAGGAGGTGTAACACATGCCTTTTTACCCCCATTTCTCCTCACCTTCTAATACTCCAAACATTCCTTCCACGTCAAGCAACGATTCACTTTTACCAATTTTAATCTAGTCTCCTGTAATCGCTGCTCACAGTGCGGAATCCTGCAGACAGGGGGACACAGACTGTGGGACCACTTTGTGGAGTATCTCCACTCAGTCCAGAGGAGTGACCCTGAGCTTCCAGTCACCCATCACTTTAATTCTCCACCTTGCTCTTACACTGAGTTGTCTGTCTTTGACCTGTTGCACTGTCCCAGTAAACCCACCATTAAGGATGCCACCATCAAACACATCCTCCTCTCCCCTCCCCCATCAGCATTCCAGAGGGAACATTCCCTCCGGCATACCCTAGTCCACTCCTCCCTCACTTCCTCCCTTCCCCACTTCCTGCACACCCACAGAAGGTGTCACACTTGCCCCATTCCTCTCCTCCCTCCTCACTGCCCCACGTCCCAAAGACACCCTCCAGGTGAAGCAGTGATTTCCTTTTCTTCTTCCAATCCAGTTGGCTGCTCCCTGTGGGGGCGGGCTCTCCTTTACCCTGGAGAGACCAATCACAGACTGGGAGACCACTTTGTGGACCATCTCTGCTCTGTCCGTGGGAATGACCCTGCCCTCCCGGATCATTCCCATTTCAGTATAAGCCCCTCACTCTCAGGTTAATGTTTCCACTATGACCCTGAAGCAGTGATCAAACACAGCTCAAAGCAGGTTGGAGGATAAACATCTCACTTTCTGCTCAGATACCTTTGGCCTTTAGGATTCCATAGTGAGTTCAAAACTTCAGAATATCAACAATGTCCTTTACAGTAAATCCCCGACCAAACCCCCTGGCTTGTTTGTAAATGTTGGCTCTCACTGAGCTGACCTGTTTTCTCCCATTCACACCTGCCATTAACACCTATCCTGCATCTCAATCTCTCCTGGGCCATCGTGAGCATTCCTCTGCTGTTGATTCTGGGCACCATCACCATCTGTTCCCCTATCCCTCCCCCCTGTTTGCTCCCCCCCCCCCCCCCCACCCCCCACCTCTGTCAACAAATTAAACAAACATCATCTTCTAGCCCCTTCATTTCCGAAGGAAGGTCATTGGACTCAAAACATTAACTCTGTTTCTTTCTCCAAGGATGCTGCCACACCTGTTGAGTTTCTTCAGCAATTTCTGTTTTTTATTTCAGATCTCCAGCATGTGCTGTATCTTTCTTTCAAGTTACCAATAGTATGAGATTGTCAGAAACACTTTATAAATCCAAAGCATTTAGTAGGAAGTCAGAAGATTGGGCAGATTAAAATAACAACAAAAAGTAATGAAAGCAGATGGTGTAAATGTCACGATGGTCCCAGAGCCTGCTCTCTTTACTGGGAATAGCTGTCCTTGTTTTCCCAGTAAACGTCCCATAAGACAGGGAGACAGAAAGAAAGAGCAGCTCCTTTTGGAAGAAGCGACGTGAGCGTGCAGATGGCCAATCAGAGCCAGACTCTGGATCAGTGGCGCTGGAAGAGCACAGCAGGCCAGGCAGCATCCGAGGAGCAGCGAAATCGACGTTTCGGGCAAAAGCCCTTCATCAGGAATAAAGGCAGTGAGCCTGAAGCGTGGAGAGGTAAGAGGAGCTGGGGAAGAGCAGCAGGGTCATTTAGCCGAAACAGTCAGGACAGAATCAAAGGAATGCTGAGCAACCTGGAAAAGCTCCAGCGAGGGAAGGCTTTCAGGTACCAGGGAGGACAATCCCAGCAGGAAGCTGACTGCAGGGGTTTAAGGTGCAAGTGAACTGTGTTAGCATCTCATGAAGAAGCATTCACATCAACTGAATGCAGACGGTTACTGGGAAAACAAGAGTACAGCTTTCCCACTGAACAACCACAGAGGAGGTTGTCACTGAGAATCTGGAAGGTTGTTGGTGAGTGTAATTTGTAACGAGACTATTTCAAACAGTGTAAAGTAGGGTGTGATTTATTTTCCATTTCTGTCCAATAAACTTTGTTGTTCCTTTATTTAAAAGTATATTGGAGCCTTTTGTGAGTTGGTTCAATGACTGACCATGATAATAGCTAGCGTTCCCTATACTGCTCGCTCAGTTGGCTGGACAGTTCGGTTTGCAGTGCAGTCTGTCGCTAACAGTGTGGGGTCAATTCCTACCCTGGCTGCTCTTATCACATACGTCCCACTTTCTGACACTCTCTCCTCCTCTGAGGCATGGTGATATTGGTTAGACCACCAGCAGCCGTGGCTCAGCTTTCATTATTTTTTGTTGTTATTTTAATCTGCCCAATCGTCTGACTTCCTACTAAACGTTTCGGATTTATAAAATGTCTCTGACAACTACCTGATGAAGGAGCAGTGCTCCGAAAGCTAGCGCTTCCAGATAAACCTGTTGGACTATAACCTGGTGTTGTGTGAGTGTTAACTTTGTCCACCCCAGTCCAACACCAGCACCTCCACATCCTGTGTCACCTTGTAACATCTCAATTTTCTTTCTTTTCTACTCTTTTTTTAAAGCACTGAACTAATCACCTTCTTTCCTGCAAAAGTCGAATTTAAATTCATGCAAACAATTATCCAGAATCTTCACATCAAATATGGAGCCAAACCAATGTCTTTTCCCTCTTAAACCCCACAATGTAAAAGCACAAGTCCATGGAAATGCACAGTACTGTTCTCTTCCAAATAATAATCACACCATCACCTTCCCTCACACTGCTCCTCTAGAGAGTGAGCCTGGGGAATGGAGCATGGAAAAACAAAGACACGCTGGCTTTGTTTTGCACCTACTCTCTCTCTGTGTTCACTGTGAAACACTTAGAAAGCTTCCCAAAGCTACCAGAAAATCCTGCGACAGGGAAGAACTCAAACTAATGACAATCAGCAGGGACATGGAGCTGGGAAACAATCCGACTGGGGGACCCTGGGCCCAGGGAGAGTGGGTGCACTGGTTTCAACTCAACCAAATTAAACTTCCATTTTGGAAGGCATGCTCCTGGATTGTAAATTACCAAGATAAAATACCCAGGTAAAATACCCAGGTAAAATACCCCGGTAAAATACCCAGATAAAACACCCGGTAAAATACCAAGATAAAATACCCAGGTAAAATACCCAGGTAAAATACCCAGGTAAAATACCCCAGTAAAATACCCAGGTAAAATACCAAGATAAAATACCCAGGTAAAATACCCAGGTAAAATACCCAGGTAAAATACCAGGTAAAATACCCCGGGAAAATCAGTGTATTGAGTACAGGAGTTGGGAGGTTATGTTGCGGCTGTACAGGACATTGGTTAGGACACTGTTGGAATATTGTGTGCAATTCTGGTCTCCTTCCTATTGGAAAGATGTTGTGAAACTTGAAAAGGTTCAGAAAAGATTTGCAAGGATGTTGCCAGGGTTGGAGGATTTGAGGTATAGGGAGAAGTTGAACAGGCTGGGGCTGTTTTCCCTGGAGCGTCGGAGGCTGAGGTGTGACCTTATAAGAGTTTTACAAAATTACGAGGGGCATGGATAGGGTAAATAGGCAAAGTCTTTTCCCTGGGGTCGGGGAGTCCAGAACTGGAGGGCATAGGTTTAAGTTGAGAGGGGAAAGATATAAAAGAGACCTAAGGGGCAACGTTTTCACACAGAGGGTGGTATGGGTATGGAATGAGCTGCCAGAGGAAGTGGTGGAGGCTGGTACAATTGCAACTTTTCAGAGGCATTTGATTGGTATTTCAATAGGAAGAGTTTGGAGGGATATGGGCTGGGTGCTGGCAGGTGGGACTAGATTGGGTTGGGATATCTGGTCGGCATGGACAGATTGGACTGAAGGGTTTCCATGCTGTACATCTCTATAACTCTATGATTCTATCTGAAATCACAGCATCCCACATGTGAAAGGCATGGAGGAATGACTTGTGTGGGGTACATATCCTGGTCACAAGCAAATTTGATCATGTCATTGTTCATTACAGATTGATCATAGTCATGTCTGTGAAGCAGAAGTAATCACAGATAATCTTAAAATTTGCAGCTATGGGTCACAATGCACAAGGATAATGCAAGATCTCATAAGGGCTATAGAAGGACATGGAACTAATTTCCTCTCACATGCTTTTCTATGCAATGCTGCCTTTTTTGGGTGATGTGGGAGTGGGAGGGTAGGATATCAGTACTCGGACAACACTTAAAATACCCTGCTGCATATGTGCAACACATCTAATGCTGTATTCATTGGAATAAGATTCCTGATATCAAAAGCATTCCATGGTCCTCCTTGTCAGAATCTTCAACATCCCTATATCTCACATCCAATTTCCCATTATCCCACATCCAATTATCAACATCAACATTGTGGTTAGCACTGCTGCCTCACAGCGCCAGAGACCCGGGTTCAATTCCCACCTCAGGCAACTGTCTGTGTGGAGTTTGCACATTCTCCCCATGTCTGCATGGGTTTCCTCCGGGTGCTCAGGTTTCCTCCTACAGTCCAAAAATGTGCAGGTTAGGTGAATTGGCCATGCTGAATTGCCTGTAGTGTTAGGCGAAAGGGTAAATGTAGAGAAATGGGTCTGGGTGGGTTGCTCTTCGGAGGGTCGGTGTGGACTTGTTGGGCTGAAGGGCCTGTTTCCACACTGTAAGTAATCTAATCTAATCTAATCCCATTTGTGTAGAAGACTATGCTGGACCACGTTTGAGTGATGTGAATGAGAATGCTTCTATTCCTGCTTCATTTTCAGAGCTAGATATCTCACAAGGATGGTTACTGACAGATAGAGGATATCCTCTGTGATCATGGCTGATGACTCTATGACACAACTCCCTGACTGAAGGCAAGTATAGATACAGTGTCACCATTCTTTGATCAGGACATGGTTGAGCAGATGATGGATCTGAAGATGAGGTTCCAATCCTTAGATCTGGGTGGATCCCGCAGGTCATTCCAGACAGACAGTGCCATATCATCCAAACATGTAGTGATATGCACAACTGCAGCAGGCAAAGAGGGAATGTGATGGACTCTGCAACAGCAGAGTGAGCAGCAACAGTCTTCCAAGATGGAAATGAGGATATTGAGCAAGAGGGACATCACCTTCTGCATGACACAGCAATTCAGTGTCAGGTGCAGTAAGCCAGAAAGGACTTAATTGATACTCGATTCAAGTAGATGTGAGCTGAGAGCGGTGATCATCCATCTTTCACAATGCTGTTTATGAGCAGTCCTTATAGAGTGAGAAAAGGCCTCTTTTTAAAGGGGGAGGTTGAAATCATTTTTTTCATCTTAATTATTTGATTTACAATAGCGTGAGACCTTTAAAAGGATTAAGTGGTAACATTTTATTAGACTACTTCTTCACAATTTTCAGTACCTCTCTACATGCAGAATATGGTAGCAGAGCAATGGGTCAGCCCCTAAACCAGGGAGCACAGGCTAGTATTATGAACGATGCAGTACAAAGAGAAACTACAATTGAAAGCACAATCTTCCACGACTGATGCTCAATTCTCTTTGCTTATCTTGAATTACAATGAAGATCTGAAATATTCATCAGTTAGGAGGAATTCTGTGGACTGGCAAGAAAATTTCCTCTCCCTCTCTGCTTGATGCAACAAAACCTTAAAAAATGAGATTCTAATTTCACTGCATAGCACACAGATTAAATCCTTGTCCTGTTTTCTCTACATGTTGGGATCCAATGTGTTTGATTTTCAAGGTCCCTTCACCTATAATCCATGTACAATTACTGATCAATCTTTTATCCAACACCATTTGTTGTTGATCCTTTCCTGTAAGGAAAGATAAATTTTTCTCCCTGACTGCTGGTCGCAAAAATAAGCTATACGGTTAATCTCATTTGTTAAGAGATATATATTCAGCTTCCATTAAAGATGCTCACAATCTCTGAATGGACTTTCTTCTCTGATAGCATTTGGGGAAAGGATTTTATGTTGTAATGTGTAACCGCTAATGATTTAGAGTCATACCGATGTACAGCACAGAAACAGACCTTTCGAGCTAACTCGTCCATGCCGACCAGATATCCCAATCCAACCTAGTCCCACCTGCCAGCAACCGGCCCACATCCCTCCAAACCCTTCCTATTCATATACTCGTCCTGATGCCTTTTAAATGTTGCAATTGTACTAGCTTCCACCACTTCCTCTGGCAGCTCATTCCATTACACGTACCATCCACGTGAAAAAGTTGCCCCTTAGGTCTCTTTTATATCTTTCCCTTCTCACCCTAAACCTACACCCTCTAGTTCTGAACTCCCCCACCCCAGGGAAGAGACTTTATCTATTTATCCTATCCATCCCCCTCATGATTTTATAGATCTCTATAAGGTCACCCCTAGTTGCCAACAATCCAGGGAAAACAGCCCCAGCCTATTCAACCTCTCCTTCCAGCTCAAATCCTCCAACCCAGGCAACATCCTTGTAAATCTTTTCAGAAGGAAATACTAGCCAGGAAAAGTCTACACTACTCCTTGAAGTGTCAGAAACGTGTTCACCATTGTTTGATTACATTGGTTTGATAAAGGTGAAACTAAAACAAAACAATGATCATCAGAAATAAGAAAATCAGTTTGATAAATTATGGCAAGACCCTCAATTAATTCTTCCTTTTGTTTCACCTTATAACCTTTCATTATTTGGTACCAGAAAGACAATATGGAGTTCAGAAATAAAGATCAATACACACAAAATAACAGTAACTGGCTGTATCTTTGTTACCAGTAACTGGCTGTAAAGTATGAGTTTATTTACCCTGCTAATAATCATCATAGAATCCCTCCAGTGTAGAAACAGGCCATTTGGCCCAGCAAGTCCACACTGACCCTCCAAAGAGTATCCCACCCAGACCTATTCCCCTACCCCTATCACTCTACAGTTCCCCTGACTAATGCACCTAGCCTACACATCCCCGAACACTATGGGAAATTTAGCATGGCCAATTCACCTAACCTGCACATCTTTGTGATGGTGGGAGGAAACTGGAGAACCCAGAGGAACCCCACGCAGACATGGGGAGAATGTGCAAACTCCACACGGACACTTGCCTGAAGCTGGAATCGAACCCAAGTACTTGGCACTGAGGCAGCAGTGCTAACCAGTGAGCCACTGTGCTGCCCCCACTCACATTGATGTAACGTGCTAAAATCTTGCAGATAATCATACTTTCCCGCTCAACTTTATGGTTTGAATTCAGTTTGGACGGAGCATTGACTGGAATCATAGAGATCTGACTGGATGCAATCGCGCCTAAATATGACAAAGAGCCAATCATGTAACAATAAACCTTGGTGCTACACAGCAGGTGTTTGGGCAAACCAAAACACTGTAAAAAACGCTTATTAGAAATCACACCAACATCTATTCAGGTCATTAGCAATGGCCAACAATGTGACCTTCACAATGTCATTCATGTCCTACATATAAGTTGGAAAACATTCTTACTCTATATTCTGGAGGCCCCACCTCCCTTCTTCATCTTACTTTCAACTTATCAGCCTTTATCTTGAAACCAAAGCCCCAGCCCCACCCCATTTGCTCCAGGTTGGAAAGTTGACTTCTTCTCCATTGTCATCTCTCTCCTTCCTTTATAAGGTGCCTCTTGGAATAACATCTTCCATCACGTCTCCTATTTCTCAATGTTTGGTATTTTATTTAAAGGTGGTTTGGCAGATGTGTTTTAAAAATTATTTACCATTGTACAATTAGCTTTAGAAAAGAAGCACCATAGAAGAAATGACTTTCCAGGCCAATTCCTACATCTTTGTTGTCAGCTACATAGATTCATATAGTGCAGAAAAGACCCTTGAACCCATTAAGTCTGCACCAACACAACTACCACTAATGTCTGTTAATCCCGATTTCCTCCATGAGTCCCACCATCTTGAATGTTAAGTTATTTGAAGTGCTCATCAAAATATTGTTTCAAGGTTGTAAAGTTTCTGGCCTCCAATACCTTCTCAGACACTGCATTCCAGATTCCCTGTTGAGTGAAAACATTTTTCCAGATCCCCTCTGAATTTCCTGCCCTTTACCCTAAAACTCTGCCCTCTCACAATTGACCCCTTAACTAAAAAAAACAACTGCTCTCTATTCAGTCTGTCCATACCTCTCATAACCTTATACACCTCAATCATGTTCCCCCCTCAGTCTTCTCTGCTCTAAAGAACACAATTCAAAGTTGAAACTTTATTGCTGGAACAGCACAGCAGGTCAGGCAGCATCCAGGGAACAGGAGATTCGACGTTTCGGGCACAGGCCCTTCTTCAGGAATTCCTGAAGAAGGGCCTGTGCCCGAAACGTCGAATCTCCTGTTCCCTGGATGCTGCCTGACCTGCTGTGCTGTTCCAGCAATAAAGTTTCAACTTTGATCTCCAGCATCTGCAGACCTCACTTTCTCCTAGAACACAATTCAAACCTAGCTAAGTCTCTCCTTACAGTTCAATTTCTCCATTGCAGGCAACATTCTGGGGAACTTTCTCTGTACCGCCTTCAGTGCTACTCCCTGTAGTGAGGTGACCAGAACTCACATAGTACTCCAGTTATCGCCTAACCAACCCTTAACAACTCCAGCATTACCTTCTTACTCTTGTACTCTATGCCACAACTGATTAAAACAAGTGTCCCATATGCCTTCTTAACTATCCTACTCACATGCTCTCTCCTCTGCCGACTTCAGGGATCTGTGAATAGTTACCCAAGATCCCTCTGTTCTTCTCAGCTACCAGTGTCTTGCCATTCATTAAACAATCCCTCATCTTGTTTCTTCTTCCAAAGTGTATCATCTCACCCTTATCAGGGTTAAATAACACCTGCCACTGGTCAGCCCATCTGATCAGCCAATCTATAACTTGCTAAAACCTACAAATATCTTCTACTCTATTAACCACTCTACCAATCTTGGTGTAGTCTGCAATTTGCTGAATACTCCCCCTACATTTTCAACTATATCATTTCTGTATACAACACACAATGAGGGTCCCAGTACTGGTCCCACTGCTGGACATTGGCCTCCAATCACTCAAACAGCCTTTTCCTACTATCCTCTGTGTCCTATTACTAAGTTCATTTCTGATCCATCTCACTATGTTTCCCTCAATTTCATGTGCTTTAACCTTCTCAATCAGTTTCCCATTAGGGACCTTGTCAAAAGTTTTGCTAAAATGCATATATAAACTACATCAATTGAACTTTCCTCTTCCACACTAGGGGGCATTTAAGGTGGGGGTGAAAGTTCAAAGAAGATGTAAGGAGCAAGTTTTTTACACAGAGAGTGGTAGGAGTCTGGAAGGCACTGCCAGGGATGGTGGTGGAGGCAGATACGATAGGAGCTTTTAAGAGACTTTTAGATAAGCACAGCATATCCAAGGAATGGAGAGACATGGACCAAGAGCAGGCAGAAAGGATTAGTTTAATTTGGTGTCATGTTCAGCACAACATTGTGAGCCACTGATGTGAGACTCACCTTTCTGTAATTTTCTGGTTCCCCTCTACCATCCTCTTAAAATATCAAACCACACTAGCCATCGTCCAATTCTCTGGCACTTCTCCTGTGGCCAGAGAGGAATTAAAAATTTGTGTCAGAGCCCCTGACTCATCTCCCAAATTAAATTGGGATGCAATTCATCCGGGCCAAGGGATTTGTCTAATTTTAAGCCTGACAGAGCATCCAATAGCTCTCCATTTCCTTTGTCAAACTGTGCAAGTTCCTCACTGTCCCTTTTCCTGAATTCTGTACCACCTTCTTATCAGAGAAATTTGTCCAATGAAGTTAGATACCACACAAACCAAATCGGGTGAAATTGACATGCTATTTATTACAAGCGATATCGCTGGAAGAGAAATTGACTAGGCTGACACAGAACTGACAGTCTATACAGGTAGATCAGAATTTCTCTTCCTCGAGCTGAGGAAGAAACCAGTTTTTATAATAATCCCGTACAATGAGGCTAATTACAAATGGGAAAAATACAATGTATCTGGAATGTATCTGGAAATGGAGTAATCTAGTTACAACGATGCTAACCGGAAAACAGTTATCGGAGGAATGTCCTAATTGTCTACACAAAGCAACATTCTGACAATATCGATGGGTTCGGAGCTTCCATTCCTCTTCACAGGTAGGTGCAAGTGGTGGGGTGCTTCCATTGTCCTGCCCTGGGAGTCGTGCTCTTGCTGCTCTGTCTGACCTGTTCTTTGTGGCTTTGATATTGCTGGGTTGTGAAACTGCCCTCAGGGCTTTGGGATATCTATTGTGCTCTGTCATTGTTAGTGGGAGCTTGAAGTGTATTCCCTTGTCTGCGAGTGCTGTCTAGTTTTGCTTGTCAGCCTGTTCGGTCTCTGCTGAGGCACTCTGGGTGTTTTTGGTACAGTTTGGCCAAGTTTGCTTCTGTGGGCCTATTATGGGTTGGCAGGGTGGCAGATCCTTTCCCACATTTCTCCTTTGCCAGAGTGAAGACGAAAGAGACATATTCAGCAACACCCTTCCAATATCCTGTGCCTTCACACACAGGTTGCCCCTTTGGTCTGTAATGAGCACCACTGTTTCCCTGGTTAATTTCTTCCCTTTAATGTATTATAAAATATCTTAGGATTTTCCCTAATCCTGTTCACAAGTCCTTCTTCATGCTCCCTTTTTGCTCTCCTAATTGCTTTCTTAAGTTCCCTTTTGCACTTCCAGTTGAATTGCTCCTTTTGGATTTGCTGAAAGCCATACTTTTCTTCTTTATCCAAACCTGAATTGTCCTAGATATCCAGGGTTCTCTGAACTTATTGCTCCTAAATTTCCCTCTGAAGGATACATGTTGGACCTGTATTGTCCCCAGCTCCTTTTTTTGAATGCCCCTCCCCCTCCCAATTTCTCTGCTGTAGACTTACCCACAAGGAGCTTGGCCAGATCCTGCATTATTTTAATAAAATCTGATTCCCCTCCCCAGCCCAAAGCCATCTTTTGCAAGCCATCATTTGCCTTATTCTGAACAAATTTAACAGTACCATGTTGTGATCACTATTGCCTAAATATTCCCCCACTGCCACATCAAACACTGGTCCAGCTTCTTTCCTCAGAACCAGAGCCAGCACTACACCGTCCCTTGTCGGGCCTTCTACATATTGTTACAAAAAACTCCCCTGGATACATTTTAAGAAATCAGCCCCCTTTTAACCCTTAACACCATGACTATTTATGTTGGGAAAGTTAAAATCCTCAAGTATAATTACCCAATTATTATTCTTACACACCTCTGTGAAGTGTCTACATATTTGCTCTTTTATTTCCTGTTAACCCTTTGGGGCTTAAAATACACTCCCAGTAAAGTAGCTGTCCCCTTAATATTCCTAAGTTCTAACCTCAAAGCCTGATTTGAGGACCGTTCCAAGATATCATCTCTCCTTATTGCAGTAATTGACTCTTTAATTGAAAATGCTGGACCAATACCTTTTTACACTCTCCTCTGTTATCACCAAAATATCCTCTAACCCAGAATACTGAACCGTCGGTCCGGCCCTTCACTCAACCAAGTTTCTGTGATGGCAACTTCCATCTGTCCACATTCACTAAAGGTTGCTGATGTTAAAAGGACATCAAAAGAAATGCCTCAATTCTGCAGCAAATGCATCTATTTAAAAATTATTCTGTATCTTAAATAACAGGTACAAAGAGGTACTGCCATACTTTATACTTTGTGGGCACTTTGTGGGTAACATCTCATTAAACAGCCCACAAAAAGCCACATTTAAAAGATTTCTTTTGTTTAATCAAATACTAGATAGAAGAGATATGATGTGATTTGTGTCCTTAGGTTGATTGGGAAAACTATCTAAGATTAAACCAATCTATTTCATGTCTGGGGCTCAACTCTGAATGCAGCCAGAGGCATCTTTCAACTAATTTTGTTCAGCATTGATTGCAGGAATCTACTGTTGATGTGCTGACTTCCACACTTACACTAAATAACACTTTTATTTTTATCAAGTCTTCAAACATTTTTATAGGAGCAAATTACTGCAGATACTGGAAGCTGTTCTGAAAACAAAAAAATCACAATGGGTCAGGAGGTATCTGTGGAGAGACTGTAAGCTAATATTTCAAGTCTAGATGACTCTTCATCAGAGCTTTGCTTTCCATTCCACAAGGTAGAGTTCAACAATGTGTTTGCCAAAATTCGCTTCCACAGCCATGTTTCCTGTAAAGCAGTTTGATATTTGACTTATAGTCAAATGCACAGAACCAGCACTGTAAGTAGTTACTGTGCTAGCACTGGTCTCGGACACTTTGGAGTACATAGTTCTAAATCCTCTAAAGTTAATGTTGATGTGGATTGTTTTTGGCGTCATCTCAATTTAGTTCCTCATGGGCACATGTCCACAGCAGATAGTCTCCTCCTGAATGCAGCTTTAACTGTTCCTAATTTGGTAATTTTGTTCTGAAAAGCCGAGAGTGTGGGAATTGGAAAGGTCAAATTGGCACAGTGGTGAAGACAGCAACAGAGAAAATATTTCTTATGAGGGGCGCACAAAGTGTACAAGAGCATAGTACGACATTGAACCTGTGTCAGAGATAACTTGGCGATGCCTCACGTGATCTCAGTGGATATAAGAGGAAGGAATAATCTACACTCCATTAGATTGATCCCTTAAAGTGACAAGTACAAATAAATTATACAAAATTAATTCAACACAGAATTATTTCTTACTGATCCCAAGATGATCATTAAAATGCTGGATTGTCAAACAGTGAAAATAAAGTCTGCAAAACGCTCCAATTTCTCCGAGCCTTGCCATAATACAGATGCAATTTTTAACGCCTTAATGAACAGTCAGTCAGCAAGATGATTACATTCAATGAAATGCAAACATTTGGTCTGTTAGCATATGACTCCTCAAAAGGATGAACTGCTGAGCACTCAGTAGCCTTTAAACTAGTAAGGAGGGTGGGTGATCCTAAGTAGTAGTGAGATTAGAAAGACAGGTGAGGATGGTTCTCAATTAAAAAAGAGCAAGTTAATTAGAAAAGGCAGACAAGCGCAAGTTAGCGAACAAGGTAACTTTGAGGAATTAAACTGAATTTATTTCAATTCAAAGGATCATGCAAGTAAAACAGGTGCACTCAGAACATAGAGTCATAGAGCTGTAACCCTTTGGTGTAACTTGTCCATGCTAACCATATATCTTAAATAAAACTAGTCTCACTTGCCAGTGTTTGGTCAATACCACTCAAAAGTATTATTATTCATATACCCATCCAGATGCCTTTTAAATGTTGTAATTATACCAGCCTCCACCACTTCCTCTGGCAGCTCATTCATACACCCACTGCGTGAAACACTTGCCCTTGTAGATTCCTTTTAAATCTTCCCCTTCTCACCTTAAACCTATACTCTGTAGTTTTGGACTCCCCCACTCCAAGGAAAAGATTCACCCTATCCATGCCCTCATGGTTTTATAAATCTCTATAAGGTCACCCCTCAGCCTCTGAAGCTCCAGGAAAAAGAGCCCCAGACTATTCAGCCTCCCCCGATAGTTCAAACCCCTCCAACCCTGGCAACATCCTTGTAAATCTTATCTGAACCCCTCCAAGTTTCACAACATCCTTCCTATAGCAGGAAGACCAGAATTTCATGTAGTATTCCAAAAGTAGCCCAACCAATGTCTGCTGCAACATGACCTCCCAACTCCTATATGCAATGCATTGACCAATAAAGGCAAGTATATCAATGCCTTCTTCACTATCGTGTCTGCCTGTAACTCTACTTTCAAGGAACTAGGGCATAGGCATGCTGGGAACAGAGGACTAGGACATCAGAACTATTACAGAAAGCTGGCTGAAGGAGGGATAAGACTGGCAGCTCAATGTTAGGTACTATAGGAAGGATAGAAAGGCAGGCAAAAGAGGAGGGGGAATGGCATTTTTGATTAAGGAAAACATTACTGTACCTACAGAGGATATTTCTGAGAGAATCGTTCAGTGAAGCTATATGGGTGGAACTCAGAAATAAGAAGGGAATGATTACCATGATGTGTTTTGTACTCTCGGCCCTGCCAATAGTCAGAGGGAAATTGAGGAGCAAGTATATATTCAGATCTCAGATATGTGTGAGAATAATAAGGTTGTAATAGTTGGGGATTTTAACTTTCCAAACATTGACTGGGACTGCAATAGTGTTAAGAGCTTGGATGGGGAGGAATTTGTTTTCTTTATCAATATATAGATGTAGATGTATCCACTGGAAAAGGAGCAAAATTTGACTTTCTCTTCGGAAATATGGCAGGGCAAGTGAATGAAGTGATAGTGGGGGAGCACTTTGTTTATCAATTTTCTTTATCAATATATAGATGTAGATGTATCCACTGGAAAAGGAGAAAATTTGACATTCTCTTTGGAAATATGGCAGGCAAGTGAATGAAGTGATAGTGGGGGAGTACTTTGAGACCAGTGATCATAATTCTATTTGTTTTAAAATATGAAATACTCTTTTTTATGGAAAAGGATAGGCCCTTTAAAAAAAGTTAAAGTTATTAATTGGAGTAAGGCAAATTTTGATGGTATGAGACAGGAACTTTCAAAAGTTGATTAGAGTAGACTTTGCAGATAAAGGGACGACTGGCAAATAGAAGGTTTTCAAAAGTGAGAATATGAGTGTGCAGAGGCATTATATTCTTTTTAGAGTGAAGGATAAGGCTGATAAGAGTAGGGAACAATGGATGAATAAAATATTAAGGCTTTGGGTCAAGAATAAGAAGGAATCATATATTAGGTACAGGCAACTGTGAATCTCTTAAAGAGTACAAGGGGTGTTGCAGCATTCTTAACAGGGCAATCAGGATGGCAAAAAGGGATATGAGATAGCCTTGGCAAATAAGGTTAAGGATAATCCAAAGAGACCTTAAAGTATATTAAAAGCATAAGAGCAACTAGGGAGAGAATATGGCTCTTTAAAGATCAACAAGGTTATCTATATATGGAGTTGAAAATGTGTTGCTGGAAAAGCGCAGCAGGTCAGGCAGCATCCAAGGAGCAGGAGAATCGACGTTTCGGGCATGAGCCCTTCTTCAGGATTCCTGAAGAAGGGCTCATGCCCGAAGCGTCGATTCTCCTGCTCCTTGGATGCTGCCTGACCTGCTGCGCTTTTCCAGCAACACATTTTCACCTCTGATCTCCAGCATCTGCAGTGCTCACTTTCTCCTATCTATATATGGAACCATAGGACATGGGAGAGATACTAAACCAATACTTCACATCAGTCTTTGCTGTGGAGAAAGAAATAAAGGCCAGGGAACTTGGGGAAATAAATATTGATATTTTGAAAACAGTCCACATTATAGTAGAGGAGGTGCTATAGCATGTTAAAACAAAGGTGGCTAAATCTTCGGGACCTGATCAAGTGTATCTCAGAATATTATCAGAAGTTAGGGAAGAAATTGCAGGACACCTTACAGAGATGTTTGTATCATCTATGACCACTGGTGAGGTGTTGGAGGACTGAAGGGTGGTTAATGTTGTGCATTTATTGAAGAAAGGCTGTAAGGAGAAGCCTGTGAACGTTAGAGTAATGAATCTGACATCAGTGATGGGTAAGTTGTTGGAGAGGATTCTGAGGGATAGGATTTACATGCAGTTGGACAGGCAAGGACTGATGAGGGATAGTCAGCTGGCTTTGTACTTGGGAAATCAGGTCTCACTGACTTAGTTGAGTTTTTTGAGCATGTAACCAAAATGATTGATGAGGGCAGAGCGGTAGATGTTGTCGGCATGGACTTTAGTAAACCTTTCGACAAAGTTCCTGTGGTAGGCTAATTAGCAAAGTTAGATCACGTAGGATTCAGGGAGAGCTTGCCAATTGGATACAAAATTGGTTTGATGGTAGAAGATAGAGGGTGGTGGTTCAGGGCTGGTTTTCAGACCGAAGGCCTGTGACCATCAGTGCTCCACAGGGATTGGTACTAGTTCCAGTTTTGTATGTCATTTATATAAATGATTTGGATGAGAAATTAGGAGGCATGGTTAATAGGTTTGCAGATGACACCAAAATTGGTGGTATAGTGGACAGTGAAAAAGGTTAATTAAGACTACAAAGGGATCTTGATCAATTGGGCTAATGGGCTGCAGAGTGGTAGATGAACTTTAATTTGGATAAATATGAGGTATTGCATTTTGGCAAATAAAAAGGGCAGAACTTAAATAGTTAATAGTAGGGCTCGAGGCAGTGTTGCCAAATAGAGACACCTAGGGGGTTCAGGTACATAGTTCTTTGAAAGTTGCATATAAGTAGACAGATTGGTTAAGAAGGTATTAAGCATAGTTCATTGCTCAAACAACTGAGTATTGGAGTTGCAATGTCATGTTGTGATTAGAATATTGATGAGGCTGTTTTTGCGGTACTGTGTACTGCTCTGGTCACCCTGCTATAGGAAGGATATTATTAAATTGGAAGGGTTCAGTAAAGACTTACCAGAATGTTTCCAAGACTGGAGCTGTTGAGTTTTAAGGATAGGTGGGATAGGCTGGGACCTTTTTCACTGGGGCATAAGAGGTTAAGGGGTCAACTTATAAAAGTTTATAAAATCATGAGGGGCATAGATGAGGTGAATAGCAAAGGTCTTACCCTAAGGTTGGAGGTGTTCATTTATTTAAGGTGAAAGGAGAAGATTTAAAATGGACCTGAGGTGTAACTTTTTCATACAGACAGTGGATTCATATGTGGAATGAACTGCCAGAGGAAGCATTAGATGTAGGCACAGTTACAATATATAAAAGATATTTGGATTGTAAAGATGTAGAGAGATATGTGCCAAATGCAGGTAAGTGGGAACAGTTTAGCTTGGGAAACTTGGTTAGCATGGACACGTTAGACTAAAAGGTTCGTGAAATAACTGCACAGAAGCCGGTATCCAGTCACTAGGTCACCCTTTATTTACTAGTACACAGTACATTAGCTGTGGCCAGCCAATTCATTGTCAGTACTCAACTGAGGAGATTTTTATTAAACTGTACAAACATACAAACAGTCAACAGTGAACATTAAACAGCAGTTACAATAAACAGCAATTTACAGAGGAAAGGGGTGGCAAGGCCAAACCCCAAATCTCCACCGTATAATTAATTCACAGCGAAATGCGATCAAATCCCACCATAACTTACCAAAGAGGCAACAATAGACACAAACACATACAAAACAATCCGATCAACTGAATACTAAAACAGTGCATATCATACAGACACCGTGGTAAACCAGCAAAAGGACCACCCTCCCACCTTTTGGCCACTCAAAGGCAGTCCACTCCTAAAGCACTTTGAGGACAGCCCGACCCGTTACCACCCTGGGGTGACGGTGATCAGGACGGCCTATCCTGGCTATATTTTTTTTTAATTTTTTCCCATGACACTCCTGTTTTTTTTATTAAAGAGACCGTTGATTTTTTTTTCATTTTCCCCCACACTACCGCCTAACTGCGGTAGTGCTTATTATTTTTTTGTTCCCCAGCACCCATGGTGTGTGTGTCTCTCCTGGCTATACTGGTCAGCCTTGGCTTCCCTGATTAGTCCAGGTTAACAATCCCAATCAAGAACCTCATAATTAATGAGGTCCACCTGGTTCCAATCACTACAGTTTATATCCATGTTCTATAGCTCTATGACTTTATTATATAAAAACATGATGCTCATTAATGAGATGGCTCAGTGAGTTACTCAAAGAGATTAAAACAGACAAACCATCATGGTCCTAGGTTTAATTTCCAGTCTGGCATCACAAAACTAGTCTCATCCAGGATTGTGAGTGAGACAAGAATTAGCTCATGCTCCCTTGACAGGAACGGAAATATGGGACAGTGCAATTACTTTTTATTGCTTTCCCCATGGTTCACTTCTCCTTTTCTCTATGAATTCCTCCAACCCAACAACCTTCCAATCCTCCAAT
Organism: Chiloscyllium plagiosum; assembly: GCF_004010195.1. Lineage (NCBI taxonomy): Eukaryota > Metazoa > Chordata > Chondrichthyes > Orectolobiformes > Hemiscylliidae > Chiloscyllium > Chiloscyllium plagiosum. Next base: position 3,564,066 of record NC_057737.1, on the reverse strand, counting down.
TCTGATCCTTCTGCATCTCCAGTTCTCGTCATATCACTACTGTGTGAATCCTATGCTCTGGCGTTTGCTTCCTAAAGCTCCTCTTCACTAATCTTTCCTCATTTAAGTCTATCACTTTAATCAAGTTTGCTACATTAGAGGTGCTACTTAAATGCAGTCTGTTTTTTTTGCTGTCTGGGCACTTGTTGAGGGGCCAGAGGACAACATACATAACATCAGCCAAACAAGCCGCCAAATCAAAGAATCGCTACAGTACAGGTGGAGGTCATTCAGCCCGTTGAGTTTGCACTGACCCTCCAAAGAGCATCTCACCCAGATCCACCACCTTCCCCAACCCTATCTCTGTACCCCATATTAATCATGGCTAATCCACCTAGCCTGCCATATTCCAGGACACTACAGGATAATTTAGCATGGCCAATCCACCGAAGTTGTACTTCTTTGGACTGTGGGAGGAAACTGGACTATCTGGCTGAAACTCATGCAGACATAGAGAAAACATGCAACTCCACACCGACAGTCAACCAAGGCTAGAACTGAACCCGGGTTGCCGACAGTGAGAGGCAGCTGTGCTAACTATTGTGTCACTGTGCTGCCTAAATTTTCAGTAAAGGGGTGGGTGGAGAGAATTAGAATAAACAATATTAAATAGAAAAAGGATTTTAATGAATGCTCTCATGTGTATTATAATGCAGGGAGAGGCAGATTAAAGCATGCTTAATCAAAGTGATGGTGAACGCAAAGACAACAGTAAACTTGAAGTTAACCAAAGCTTTGCTACTCGTACCTTAACTTGCAGCATCCATATCATCCTAATGCCCATTGACCTACACTAGCTTCTGATTAGTTTTTTAAAATTTCTAAACCTTGTCTGGGACTTGTCTGGAGTGGGAGGGGAGGAATTCATTGTCATTATCCACATTGATATGAATGACATTGATAGGACTAGAAAGGGGGTTCAGTTGTAGGAATTTGACCAGGAAAGCTAAGAATACTTTCAAATTGAAAGAAAAAACACACAATGTAGCAAAGATTAATGGTAATTCAGTGGATTGTGAAACTTTTAAAACCATAAATGTGGCCCAAAAAATAGCATACAGAGAGAAACTAAACTATGAGGATTAATTTGCAAGTACAGATAAACAAAGCCCTTATCCGAAATCGTCGGGGTCAGCTGTTTTTCGGAATTTGGAATTTTTCAAATTTCAGAACAAATGTACTCTTCCCTGTAGGGTCCAGGGCAGCACCCCGTAATCAAACATCAATATTGCAGCAAAAATGTATGAATACTCACACTAAGTGGGATAAGTAAAGACTAGAAATACTACCACAGTTTATTTATAGAGTAATATACTGATAAATGAAATACATAGACCATAAATACTCAAGGACATTTTATCTCCAGAAAAAACATTCCAAGGAAAATATTTGGTAAAACTTAAACATACATAGCTTCAGCACTATGGCAGATGACGTTTTTCTACAAGTATCATCTGTCTCATTAACATAGGTTTCTGTCTAAGCAATCTCTCTTGAGTTGAATAAATTGCCATAATCTCTTGCTCACTGATAAATGAACATTGTTCAAGACCAGCAATTAACTGATCAAACATTTTCACCACATCGTCTATGGGGACTTTTTCAACTGTGTTCACGAAGTCACCATCATCATCACTACTATCCTCACACTTATCTGTATTTAAAACCATTTCAGCAATTTTCCCATCACTCAAAGAATGCATGACAGGTGCATCATTGTCAATGTTCAGCATTTCTTCAATGTCAGCTTCTTGTAATTTATTTACACTTTTGTTCGATAATCTTTATGCGTAACTTACAAGGTTTGCTATCATCTCTTTCTCTTCAGTGACACAAAATCCTTCAAAGTCTTCATCTGTAGGTTCATTTACATGAAACATCGTTGTAGGCCACAGTCTGTGCTAAGCATTTGTTAATGTTGATTTATCAACATCTTTCCAAGCATTAGCAACTGCGAAAATGGTATCCTTAATATTAAACTCTTTCAGGAAGTTTTGGATTCCTATTTCTCTGTTGACTGCAGCAAGCATACAGTTTAAAAAATAGTGTTTATATTTGCTCTTCATGGAGCATAAAATTCCTTGGTCACATTGCTGTAATATAGATGTCACATTAGGGAGCAAGTAAATGCCGAAAACATTACTTTTCGCAAAAAGTTCAGCAGGAGGATGTGGGGATCAGTTGTCCAGGAACAATAAAATTTTACAGTTTTCTTACAGTTCAGTTTGCCTGCAATGAGCTCGTGCTGCTGGTACAAAGTGGTTACTGAATGAGTCGAAAAAAAATTCTCGGGTTACCCATGCTTTCTTGTTTGCATAATAATGCACAGGTAAAATGTGTACACCTTTCAGACATCTCAGATGTTCGCTTTTTCTAGTCATTGCCAAATTCACCTTCTGTGTGCCTGCAGCATTGGCACACCCAAGAATAGTTAACCTGTCCTTAGTATCCTTAAAACCTATTGGTGCTCTCTCATCAGCCATTGTTAATGTTTTTCGAGGGACATAGCGCCAGTAGAGTGCTGTTTCACCAGCATTGTAAATTTGTTCAGGGTTAAGGCTTTGTTTAGATATTATCTTGGCAAATTCATCAATATAATTTTCAGCTGCTTCATGGTCAGCAGAAGACTTTTCACCACAGATTTTCAGATATTTTATACCATTACGCTTCTTAAATTTCTGTAGCCAACCTTCTGAATATTGGCATTCACCTTTAATGTTCAGTTCTTTATGATATTTTCTAGCTTGTTTTTGTGGGCGGCACGGTGGCACAGTGGTTAGCACTGCTGCCTCACAGCGCCTGAGACCCGGGTTCAATTCCCGCCTCAGGCGACTGACTGTGTGGAGTTTGCACGTTCTCCCCGTATCTGCGTGGGTTTCCTCCGGGTGCTCCGGTTTCCTCCCACAGTCCAAAAATGTGCAGGTCGGGTGAATTGGCCATACTAAATTGCCCGTAGTGTTAGGTAAGGGGTAAATGTAGGGGTATGGGTGGGTTTCGCTTCGGCGGGTCGGTGTGGACTTGTTGGGCCGAAGGGCCTGTTTCCACACTGTAATGTAATCTAATGACCAACAAACCAGCCAGTGGCATACGTTCACTTCTTCGTTGACGAATCCACTCCATCAATACACTGTTAAGATCTTCATTTTTTGCCCAAAGCAGTGTCTTCCTATTTTTCATTAGTTTATGGTCATCACTGTTACCATAAAACTTCAGTAACTTGTCTTTCTGTTTCTTCAAATCATACACAGTGGGAGATCCGACATCATTCTTCAGTAAGACGTTGCACAGACACACCACAATCAAGCTTCTGCAATAACTCCACTTTCTGCATTATTGATAATGTCAGATGCTTCCTTTTCTTTTTATTGTTAGGCATAGATGTACCTGTAGATCTTTTTGGCATTTTCACAGTGAAATTAAACACAATTAAACACAGTGAAAATAATACACAATTGACATCTGCCAGAGCTGGGCCACGCTGTACGTGGGTCGAGTGGGTGTGGACTTCACCCGCCAAACAAACTTTGTTATGCAGACGTGACTGACGCTCCATACTCCATGTAAAAACTTCAGATTTTGGAGCTTTTCAGATTTTGGAATTTCGGATAAAGGATTGTCTACCTGTAATATCTAGATAGGCACCAAGAACTTGTTTAAATATATAAAAAGGAAGAGAAAGACCAAAGTGAACATAAGTCCTTTAGACAATGAGACTGGGGAAATATTACAGGGGAAACCAGGAAATGGCAGAGGATTTGAATAAATACCTTGCATCTGACTTCACATTAGAAGATACTATTGACATTCCAAAAATATGAAAAGAATCAAGGGATGAAAAGGGGAAAGGAAATAAATACCACATTTATCAGGAGAAATAGTGTCTGGGAAATTAATGGGATTAAAGATGAATTAATAGCCTGAATCTGACGGAATGCATCCTAGAATATTAAGAGAAGTAGACATAAAGATAGTGGATGTATTGGTAGTAATCTTCCAAGAATGCTTTAACTCTGGAAAAGTCCCAGAAGATTGAAAAACTTCCAATGTTATACCATTATTCAGTAAGCAAAGGAATCAAGAAAACACATAACTATGGGCTAGTTAGCTTAATATTTGTTACTTAATATTTGTTACTGTGAAAATGTTAGACACTATTATAAAGGATCTAATAGGTGAGTATTTAGAAATACATACTATAATCAAGCAGAGTCAGCATGACTTCACGAAGAGGAAATCATGCCTGATAAATTTACTAGAATTCTTTGAGGGTGTAACAACAGGATAGATAAAGGCGAAGCAGTGAGTACAATATATTTGGATTTTCAAAGGGTGTTTGATAAGAATCTGCATATTAGGCTACTTGATAAGGGCCCAGGTTGTTAGAGATAACATACTACACGCATTGGCCAACTAATAAAAGGTGAACGAGTTTGGATAAAGGGGGCAATTTCAGATTGGCAACATGGAACTAGTGGAATTCTTTACCCTAACATACTGTAACACTGTGTTGTTCAGTATATTCCAGGCTGAGATAGACAGGTTTCCAATCTATAAATGAAACAAGGATTATGGGGAATAGGTAGGAAAGTGGATTTCACTGAATAGTGAAGAAAATTTATTGGGCTGAATGATGCACATTTGATGCTACGTCTTATGGTCTTGTTTGAAAATCCCTCCATGCCTTTGTCTCTTCCTATCTCAGTAAGTTCCTCCAAACCTCCAATGTCCTGTGCTACGTTCCTCGGATACTGGCCTCTGTGCATCTCTAATATTAATAATTCCACTACTGGTTTTTGACCTTCAGTTGACTAGGTCCCAAGCTTTGGAATTCGATCCTACCTACTCCCCATAATCCTTGTTTCACTGGATTGCTACCTCAACTTCTTCCTTTAAGTTACATTGTTAAAGCCTACCTCTTTGTTCAAGCTTTTGGCGACTTGATTTAATTTCATCTAATTTCCCTTCTTATGAGCCTTCCTGTCATACTCTGTTTCATTCTGCTCTCGGAAGTGGACTGGAATATTTTGTTACATAAATATAATTGCTATTACTGTTATAAATAAAGCCTTAACAGTAAAGCTGAGGTCAGTTAAATTCTTTCAGAAAAAGACGCTTTAGTTAATTTATATTGCAGCTGAGACTTCGGACTTGAATACCATAAGAACACGTGTAAAAGTTGACTTTTGAACCCAATTTCTTAAACAAAATGTAGGTGGTCAACTTATTCATGAGCAATACATTTGAGGGCTTCAAATCCATGCATATTGGATACAATGCCACACTTCAGAAGTTTTGACATACCATTGTTTCGTATCAGGCACGATACTGCACATGACACTATTTTGGTCAATCCCGCTCTATTCCACACAACTCACTCCTGCTCACTGCTACTTTCATTCACTTTCTCCCTCTCACCACCCCCTTCCTTTGATTACAATGAGAGGTTGGGAGAGAAATTGGCAAGTGGGGATATTGGCAAAGGCAAAGAGTTGGCCTGTGGAGATATGGCGATGAGGACAGTTGGAAAGCGGAGAGAATCATACTGTGGTAGTGGCTGCAAATGACTGTTAAGTAGATTGAGTTAGTTAAGACAGGATTTTTGGCGACAAGTCAAAGGATTTCTTTGAACAAAACATGTAAAAGTTGACTTTTGAACCCAATTTCTTAAACAAAATGTAGGTGGTCAACTTATTCATGAGCAATACATTTGAGGGCTTCAAATCCATGCATATTCTTGGATACAATGACACACTTCAGAAGTTTTGATATATCATTGTTTCGTATCAGGCACGATATGGCACATGACAGTTTTTTAGTCAATCCCGCTCTATTCCACACAACTCACTCCTGCTCACTGCTACTTTCATTCACTTTCTCCCTTTTAGCATAAGTCTGACTGTTACTTGGGGGTGGACCTTTAGCATAAGTCTGACTATTACTTGAATATATGTGGAACAACGCCCGCAATGTTTGCATTTAATATACCAATCAGTCTCCCTCAGAGAGGGGTACCAAATGAACCCGAGTATTTTATATATGCAGGGCCTTGACTGCTGCTGTTCAGTCAGATTATATATTTGGCAAGTAGCAACTTGATAACATCAAGAGAAAGTGACATTTTGGTACCACAATTTCAATCATGCCTGTCTTTCACCAATATAGAAATTTTTTTCAGGTTCCAGAAGATCCAAATTAAAAAGAAAAAGGATCTTTTGGAGTTCTTCAACTTTTCAGACAGTTATCTTTCAAACAGACCCAGAGCAGTTGATTTTTCATGACCACGAGCTTCTACTGTATGAGACCTGCACTTCAATAACAGCAAAAGAACAAAATAAGAGCAGTGGTTATCTCACATCATCCATACCAGCACAAACAAGTAACTTGCTTTCCCTATCATGCTAGGTACTGTCACTACACACTTTATTGTCCCCAGTACAATAGGTTCTCCACATATACATATATCTCAAAGTGAATCCTCATTTTGATTTTCTGTTGAACACAAAGTTCAGTACAGTTCCCATAACTATTTATTTGGTATTAATATTTTTTGTCTTGAATGCACTTCTGCGAAATATTTTCAGACGTTTCCTATGCTAAAAGGCATTATGTAAAAACTTGACATTGTAATTATTGCCTCTCAGATTATTTCACAAATTTAGAAAGCTGGTAACTCGTGCCACAAACCACAAGTGAATGGTTTTTTTCTGTTACTTTTAAAGGTCTCAGCTTCCCAATAACCCCAAGTATCTCATCTTTTTCTCCTCTATTCAAAGGAATTGCCTCATGGTGGGATACAGTTCTACCAGCAATCTTCCATCAACATAGAGGCCTGAGGCAGGCAATAACAGGAAGCTATCAATACCATGTTCTTATCTTGTTATATTCTAGAAACTAATGATCAGCTGATATGCTGTGAGGATGCTGCGCCTTTAAGAGATGTGTTCTGTCCTGTTTCTCTTGCAGAGGAGTGTTGTCACAATGATGCAGAAATGTGTCCTTCAGACAGGCAGTTGGTTAACAGTTTTGAGTTCTCCTGAATGTTTCTTTTACAAGACAAAAAATCATGAGTAGATGGGATTAGGGCTCACACAGACGCAAAAGAACTTCTATTTTGCTTTCAGTCAGTTAGTTGGTGGTTTTTGCTGGCTACTGGGCCCTAAAGCTTGAAGTCTTAGACAGCAAGGCTGCCTCTTGAAAATCAAAAGGGGCATATTGTTTCTTTCTTTTGGAATGGAGAAAAGCAGCACATGAGAATAATAACTATGTAACTGTGTTGTTGAATTGCCTTTGCCAAGTGTGTGTTTATGGGATGCTGCCTATATTGGAACAATTGATGATTAGTGGTTAAATAATACATTATCTTGTTAAGTATTTTCAGAGAGTAAAGTGATGCCAAATTTTTTTTGTAGTATTTTAACTGTGTTTTAAGAATAAAGTGTGTTTTTATTAAATCTTAGTGGTGGACCAATCAAATCATTTCTGGAATACAGCGCTTTACACTTTCCTTTAAAATAATATAAAATTTAGGGTCTAGACTATGTCTACAATATACTTTGGGTTGTCTGATCTGGTACAGAACAGTGCAGTGTTGGAGAAATGTTACTCTGTCAGCAATGCTGTCTTTAAGATGAGCATTAAACTAGGGTCCCATCTGCCCTCTCAGGTGGACATAAATGATCCACTGGTAATAATTAGGGAAGAGTAGGGAAGTTCCGAGGGAAACGGACCAAAAATTAGTCCTTAGAGCAGGGCAAGCACCACATTGCCACTGATAAAACCTACATTAGGGTCATTTTGATAAAGTTTATAGTAGATACAGGTAGTTTTTCAATAACGTAATGGTTGCGTTCTTGTGCAACTGTGCAAGATAGAAAAATTGTGCTTTAGATGTAATAACATTACAACCAATACATGTTTTAGAAGATCGCGCTTTAGAAACAGTGTCCCCAGTTTGTCAACCATGTTACAGCAAATTCGTATTGACATTATAGCAGAACAAGCTGTACAACATTTGGGCACTGTGGTAGATAGTGCATGAGAATAGTTTTAAGCTTCAGGTAGAAACAACAGTACAATGAAATGGGCAGTACAATGGCAAATGGAGATGTGAAGTGATACAATGTGAAAGGACAAAAAATGGAAAAGCAATATACTATAAATAGCATCATTCTAAAAAACATAGCTGAGCAATGAGACCTTGACTACTGTAACTATACAGCTTTAATGGTAACAGGGCCATGAAGAAGCACATGGGTTTCTTGAGTTTATAAACAGAGGAACAGACTATGCTAGACCTTTACAAATCAGTACCATGAAGTATTTGGGCTATTACATTTTAGGGAAGATGAAAAGGCATGAGGAAAGGTAGAGAAGAGGTTTAATGGAGTGTTATAAGGATGAGGTATTTCAGTTATGAGAAGAGGTTGGAAAAGAAGGGGATGTGCCAAATTGGTTTCGCTCAGCTGTCAATCTGGAACACTTTATCTGTAAATGAGATAGAAGCTGATTTCACAAATAATTTAACAAGTGCTATATAAGCATGTGAAACTTACAGAGTTACAGACAAAAGTGAAGATATGGAATTAAATGGGACTGTTTTTTCGAAGAAACATGACAGGCTCGAGGGCGATTGGCCTCTTTCTGTGCTATATATTTCTATGATTATATTTTAATTAGTGATGAGGGTGAGGAAAAAAGTGAACATTTATAAGACCACCCTACGGAAGATGATATGCTCAAAACAGATGCAACGGAGCCGGAGAAACTGGAAAATGGAATGGAGAAAACGAAAAGCAGAATGTGAGACGTATACCGGAAATTGGTAGTAGATGTTGGTGTCCGGCCTCTGGAAACAGAGAGGAAAGGAAGGGAAGAGTCAAAGATTGAACATGTGAAGGTGTGAGCAGGGTGGAAATTGGAAGTGAAATTAAACTTTTTTTCAATTCTGGACAAGACAGGGAAGCAACACCGATTATGTCATCCATGTAGCAGAGAAAGAGTTATGGAGAGGGACCCGAATATGGTTGGAACAAGAAATGTTCTCTGTACCCACAAATATATAGCATTGCTGGGGCCCATGCAAGTACCCATGGCTACACCTTTCATGTGAAGAAAGTGAAAGGAGTTAAAGGAGAAATTGTTCAAAGTGAGACAAGCTCAGCCAAGCAGAGGAGAGCGATGGCGGATGGGACAACTCAGGCTTTCTATCCAGGAAGAATTGGAAAACCCTAAGACTATCCTGATGGGGGATGGATGTGAAAAGGGACTGCAGACCCATGGGAAGAGGAGGCAGTTTGTGCCCATGAACCAGAAATTCTGAAACTGTTCCGTGGGGAAGTAACAGGCAGAAACAATGGGACTGCCTGGGCAGTTGTGTTTGCGGATTTTGGAAGAAGCTAGAAGAGGCTGTTCAAGGATGGGGGATTATGAGCTCTACAAGAAAGCATACATTTATTTACTGACTCAGTCCATAAAATACCGAAGAAGGAGAATTGAGGATCACTCCAATCAATCAACCTTGATAGCCCTGTAGAGGGAAGGAAAAGGGGAATGGGGAAACAACAATGAAACTGCTCACTTCTAATCCAGTGACCTGTGCCATAAACTACATGATTGTTGACAGCGGGCAAGTATCCAATCATGTTTAGCAGTAAAGCAACTTCCCCTCACCCACCCCCTTCCCCACCCAATTTGCAGTGGTTACAGAAGGTATCTAAGTCTCAAAAAGGAGTGATTAAAAACCCCAGAAATATCATATATAATCTACTAATAATCTTTCCAAAATATGCTTTAAATTATGAAAATTTATAATCACTTAAATGTGATCAGAGTCAGACTTCAGACTACAACAGTGCTTTCAAGTTAATCAGTATTAACTAAGCTGAGCTGAACTTTGATTTGGAAGCATTTGATCCACAAGCTGGGTCTGTATAGAATCATTCACATTACCAAATAATCATTAAAACTATGCAGCTTGAAGTTTTGTTTCTTTTAAGAGCCACACGTGTCTCTGAGGCTTTGGTTTGCCCATTCCAGTATATATAAGGCCATAAAGCTTTCATTACACCATTGAAACTGGATTTATTAAAGGCACTACACAGAGCATTTGTGAAAGTGAAAGAACAGAGGGATACACATATGTAACACGTCAAACTCTCACACACTCACTTCCATTATTTAGTTGAAGCTCCACTTACATAATAAGTGAATGAAACATTCCAAAAGTTTATTTTTGAATAAGTACGAAGCTGGAACCAACTAGACACTAAACCAAAATGATGTCCAAGCTTTTTTGGTTGTTATTCAGTTGCTATATACGGCTCACATAGAATCTCAGAATGTTATAATACAAAAAGTAATTTAGTCCATCATACTAATACCAGTTTTACAACTAATCCTATGCCACTGTTTTATTTCTCTCAAGCTCTACAAATGTTTCTCTTTTTAAGTATATGTCCAATTCTCTCCTAAAAGTTACTATTGAACACTTTCCACTCCCCTTTCAGGCAGTGTATTCCAGATCACAACAACTCTCTGTCCAAAAATGTTTTCCTCATGTTCTTTCTACTTCTTCTGCCAAATACCTTATAACGTGTGTCGTTTAATTACTGACTTTGCTGTCCCTGGAAATTTTACAAGGTTCTCCTCATTTATTAGAACATTGAAAAGTTACATCTCAGAAAGAGGCCATTAAGCCCATCTTATCTGGGTAAGCTAAAGAAAATTGCTGCCGTTCTAACTCAGTCTTCAAGTGTAGAGCCAGGTTCCTTTCAAATGAGTTGCAGGTTTCCTGGCCAAACTAGGCAGCAAATTCCAGATACCATCACCCTTTGAATGAAAATGTTATTGCAATCTTGAATCAGCTAAATGTTTACTCTCTTCTATTTTCCTTAAGCTTTTATCATTTATATATATCCCCTCATGCATTGATACAGCACAATATTGAAGACATACTGCATCTCTCCAGATGGTGCCTTTCAGATGAAACATTATATCTCTCAGATAGATCTCATCGGGTTACTTCAATTGACAGCTGGTAAGTTCTCCCAGTGTCCTGACCAATATTTACCCCTCAAAGAAAATAACTAAAAACAGACTTAATCATCATTTAATACATTCCTGCAATAGGAATTGATTGCTGTGCCCAACTTGGTTACTGCATGTTTCATGTATTACAAAAGTGTCCACAATCCAAAAATGTATTTTTTGCTGGACTTCTACATCAATGCAACTCTTTTTTTTCACTGCTTCTTATCTTTGCTTCTCCTCTTGCTTCTATCTCTACACTAAAGTTTTATTTCATGGCATCTGTTCAAGCCAGTAGCCTCTCTTGTGCCCTCTTGAATTACAATCTCTGGACTAATAACTGGAATGAGCAGACTGCCTTATGAGAAAAGCTGGACAGACTAGGCCTGTATTCTTTGGAGTTTAGGACAGTCAGGGGTAACTTAATTGAAACATCCAAGATTCTGATTGGACTTAACTGGGTGGATATTGAAAGGATGTATCCTCTAGTGGGAGAATCTAGAACTAGGGGTTATAGTCTACAAACAACGGGGTGCCAAACAAAGAGAGAGAAGAAGAAACAGTTTTTTTCTCAGAAGATTGTGAGTCCTTGGAATTTCATTCCTCAAAGGTGCAGAATCTTCAAATATTTTTAAGGCAGAGTTAGGTAAATTCTTAATTTCCAAGGGGATGAAGGATTATTGGGGATATGCAGAAAAGTAGAGTTGAGGTTAAAATCAGATGAGCCATGATCTTATTGAATGGTGGAGCAAGCTCTTGTTGTTTTAGATTGATTAGATTAGACTGCTTACAGTGTGGAAACAGACCCTTCGGCCCAACAAGTCCACACCGACCCGCCAAAGCGTAATCCACCCAGACCCATTTCGCTACATTTACCCCTTCACCTAACACTATTTAGCGTGGCCAATTCACCTAAACTGCATATTTTTGGACTGTGGGAGGAAACTGGAGCATTTAAGAAAGAGATGAGGAGTATTTCTTCTCTCAGAGAGCAGTGAATCTGTGGAGATTTCTATCACAGACACTGGGTCATTCGGTATATTCAAGACTGAGACAAACAAATTTTTAATTAGTAAGGGAATCAAGGGTTATAGGGAAATGGCAGGAAAGTGAAGTTGAAGATTATCATATCAGCGACGATCTCATTGAATAGTAGAGCAGACTTGATTGGCTGGATGGCCTGCTTCTGCTCCCGCATCTTGTGGTCTTAGACACAAATTTAGATTTTATCTCTACCCTCTCTCGGAGAATAACTTCATGCCAATTCTGCTCCCTGGTTCGCCTTTAATGTTCTAAATAATTTGGAGTCACATCCGATCCATAAATGTACCCCTGAAGTAAAAAAGCACACGGCTAAACTCCAGGGTAGTGGTAAACAGATCTGTTTTTTATCTCTGAATCATTTGAACGTGTCATCTCTTACACAGAGGGTTGTTTGACTTACAGCATGAACGTTTCAAATAAATGGATACTTTGAATTATATTATCTGGGTAGCTACGATAGATTCAAACATAGGCACTGATATTATTGTTTTTCAAGTCCTACTGTTTAATTTATAGTGATTAACTTTAAAAAAGTGCTACAAAAACAGACTTATAGGACAATAAAGAAATAACAGCAACAGAATTACAGCTGCTGTGCAGTCAAGAACACACTAGAGTCAGAAATGAACCTGGCATTGAAATGAAGCTGAGAAAACAAGGTAGAACTTAAAGTAAACAATATAGGACAAAGTAAAACTGAAAACACATTGCCCCCAACAGGCCAGCTTTCAAATAGTAAATCGGAGGCATTAAACTTGCAAAAACTGAGTATTAATAAATACTACTACACCTAACAGAGCTTACACTACAAATGAAGTTGGTTTAAAAAAATAAAAAAACCTGAATACAACTATAGTGCCAAGATTTAACTCTGATTGGAGTAGTTTCCTTGCTATTATTGACCTGGTTCACCTACAAGACACATTACTTCAGTGCTACTCAAGTGCCCTTCTAAAAGGGGTTGAATGGCTCTTCTCATCTGTATATATCTTTTGATGAGACAATGTAGTAGCATTTAATTCCATCCCATTTCCTCCCTCTACAGATAATTTTTGTTCCTCTTGTCCCAGTAAGGAAAAAAATTTGATTTACTTCAAGGAGGCCTCCCCTTCTTCCCTGCCAAAGTATAGAGAGCAGAGTGCTGTGGTAGATTTAGCAGGTAATCAAAATAACATTGAAGTTCCATGGATTGCATTGGACTCTAATGACCTTCAGTCATGTACTATGACTGGATTTCACGAGTTCTCTGGTGTGCAACTGTGTATGCCTTGGGACTGAAGAAGATCCTCCCTCCAATAGTGGGGATAAAATCATGAATAAAATAATCAAATCAGTTTAGTTACTTAAAAAATATAAGTTTTCGTTGTTCGATTCAAAACACTTTAAATGAGATGTTAATCTAGAAACATAGAACTAGAAGCAGGAGTAGGCCATTCAACCCTTTGAGACTGACTCACAATTCAATATGATCATGGCTGATCATCCAACTCAGTACCATGTTCCCACTTTCTTCCCATCTCTCCCACGATCCAAACCTAATTCCTCCTTGAAAACTTGCAATGTTTTGGCCTCAGCTGCCTTCTGTGGCAGAGAATTCCAAAAGCTCATTGCACCCTGGATGAAAAAAATTCCCCTTATCTCAGTCCTCATGGCCTACCTGATATCCTTAGACTATGATGAGATAGCTGAAAATGGTCGAGCCAAGGATACTCCCCTGAGGAACACCTGCCGTGATGTTGAAGAGCTTAACTGATTGACCTCCAAAAACCAAATGACTCCAAACAGTGGAAAGGTTTCTCCCTCATTCACATTAACATAAGAACAAAAGGTGTTTAGAATCTAATGGATGGGTTCTTGCAGCACAGTGGTAGAATCCCTATCTCTGAGCCAGGAGGCTTAGGCTCAATTCCCATTTGTTCCAGATCTGTGTCATAACATACCTGAACAGGCTAGTTAGAAATAACTATACCTCCAATACTTAGTGGAGTTCTGGAATTAACAAAGATAGCAACATGGAAATCAAATGGTAAGGACTTAATAGCCTTTGCATAGCTATTTTAATTGCATGCCTGTCCACCTCTCCTGGGCAAAGGAAGTTCAAGTTCCCTTGTCAGTGTTAACATCAGGCATTCCCAGGTTAGGTAAGGCACGATAAAAGTCTCTCCGCTCTACCTGAAAATCAGCAAGTCACTTTATTTTGCCAAACTGACATTTTACCGTTTCTCACACCAACTATTTTAGTTTCTTCTCGAAGCAAGACTGTCATTTCATCCTAAGTTAAGAGAAGCTTATGCCGTAGGCCTTATTCAATATGAACTGCACTGAGGCTTCTCAAAGACCAACATCACCTTTGACAGAAACATAGTTCTCAGGGGTGAATAACCAATCTCTGATCCACAACATCACTGAACCGCCAATACTATTTTCTACTATAATATATACTCTGCTTTGATGTGAGAGAAATTTCTGCAAACTACTGCAAATAAGGATATTGTAATGGGAATTAATGAGATCTAGTACATACACAAATCACACTCTTCTCTTCCCACCATTACATATATTCTTTGAAATGATAAATTTTATCCAATGTTATAGATCTAGGCTCAGCAAGCACTTTGTATTCTTCCTCCTGATTTATAACAAATTATTCAGTGTTCTATTTGTCATAAAATATTTATGGCACTGAAGTGGGTACTGACAGACTGTGCCTCACAGCATGGAGCTGACTTAATATTTAAAATGCAAAGATTACTGCTAAACCTGGGTTAACAGAAAATTTAATTGAGCTCCTTCATTCTGGCTGGGTTGTGTTTAATTCCCGTTTAAATACCTCGAGCTAAACATTTGTCTCAGTTACCTTCAGTCATGTACTATGACTGGATTTCACGAGTTCTCTGGTGTGCAACTGTGTATGCCTTGGGACTGAAGAAGATCCTTCCTCCAATAGTGGGGATAAAATCATGAATAAAATAATCAAATCAGTTTAGTTACTTAAAAAATATAAGTTTTCGTTGTTCGATTCAAAACACTTTAAATGAGATGTTAATCTAGAAACATAGAACTAGAAGCAGGAGTAGGCTATTCAACCCTTTGAGACTGACTCACAATTCAATATGATCATGGCTGATCATCCAACTCAGTACCATGTTCCCACTTTCTTCCCATCTCTCCCACGATCCAAACCTAATTCCTCCTTGAAAACTTGCAATGTTTTGGCCTCAGCTGCCTTCTGTGGCAGAGAATTCCAAAAGCTCACTGCACCCTGGATGAAAAAAATTCCCCTTATCTCAGTCCTCATGGCCTACCTGATATCCTTAGACTATGATGAGATAGCTGAAAATGGTCGAGCCAAGGATACTTCCCTGAGGAACACCTGCCGTGATGTTGAAGAGCTTAACTGATTGACCTCCAAAAACCAAATGACTCCAAACAGTGGAAAGGTTTCTCCCTCATTCACATTAACATAAGAACAAAAGGTCTAGGCAATTTAGTCCCTTGAGCCTGCTCCATCATTCAATCCAATAAACTAAGGACTCATCTGCCCTTTCTCTCAGGTGTGGATCTCTTCACACTATTTTGATGAAAACATTCTCCCTGATGTCTAGGCCAAACAGCGTAGTCAAAACAGATTATCCAGTTCTAATCACATTGCTGTCTGTGGTATTCTGTTGTATACGAATGGGTTACTCAGTTTTCTACATTGTGACAGTGGCTATCCTACAGAATTACTTCACTAACTGTAAACCACATTGGATATCCTGAGGTTACAAAAGGTAAATGCAAGATAACTGCAAGTCTTCCTTTTTCACTTCTACATTTATAGACACTTGTCTGAACTTGCGTGGCACAGGTATGACTGACATGGCATGTAATGACAGCACCATAAAAGAGATTAACAACTTTTTGGGTCAACCACAAAGATTTGGCTGAGAAGCCATGTAAGCAGGGAGAGTGGAACATTGAGCTAGCTATTAACAGTAAATTTCCCAGAAACATTCCAGAACCAGTGGTGTTGAATAATGTTTTTATGAATGGTGAACCATGTATTTTTTTCCAGAACACAGAAAGCATTAATTCCAATCCGATATCTCTGAACAGATTTACAAATTGAATACAAAGATTCTGTAACTATTTTCTCACAGTTGGGGATAAAAGTTACCACCATAAGAGGATTTGAAGGCTCAATGAAAAGAAATTGACAAATGGAAAGAATTGATGAATAAGAAGATGCATCCATATTTGAAAAAGATAAATCTAGAAGAATTTTAAAACTAAAACAAGATGATGCAGTAGCTGGAAATATGAAAGAAAACCAAACAATGCTAGAAATACCTAGCAAATTGATCAGTATTTGAGACAAGAGAAAAAGAATTACTTCTCAGGTAGGCTTGCCAAATACCTCCAGTAATTTGTGATTTTATTTCTGGAGGAACTTCCCTTGCTTGAAGTAAACAGATAACTTTTGGGGCAGCACGGGCTCAGTGGCTAGCACTGCTGCCTCACAGCACCAGGGACCTGGGTTCAATTCCCTCCTCGGGCAACTGTCTGTGTGGAGGTTGCACATTCTCCCCATGTCTGCGTGGGTTTCCTCCGGGTGCTCTGGTTTCCTCCCACAGTCCAAAGATGTGCAGGTTAGGTGAATTGGCCATGCTAAATTGCCTGTAGTGTTAGGTGCATTAGTCAGGGGTGAATGTAGGGGAATGGGTCTGGGTGAGTTGCTCTTCGGAGGGTCGGTGTGGACTTGTTGGGCGAAGGCCATGTTTTTACACTGTAGGGAATCTAATCTAATCTTATCATGTTAGAGCAATTTCCTATAATATGCCATGGTAAATTGTCTGATATATATATATACTATATATAACAATATAGCTATGTATTTCCATATGTAATAATAATCAGCTGGCTTCTTTCCAGCTCTTGAAAGAAGCTCCTTCATACAATGGTGGGCGGCACGGTGGCACAGTGGTTAGCACTGCTGCCTCACAGCTCCAGCAGACCCGGGTTCAATTCCTGCCTCAGGCGACTGACTGTGTGGAGTTTGCACATTCTCCCCATGTCTGCGTGGGTTTGCTCTGGTTTCCTCCCACAGTCCAAAGATGTGCAGGTCAGGTGAATTGGCCATGCTAAATTGCCCATAGTGTTAGGTGAAGGGGTAAATGTATGGGTAGGTTGCGCTTTGGTGTGGACTTGTTGGGCTGAAGGGCCTGTTTCCAAACTGTAAGTAATCTAATCTAAAAAAATGACACTGCTGAGTTTAATGTTAATTCCTACAAAATGACAGCAACCTAGGTGTTAGCAAGAATAAAACTTATCATTCTCAATTTACAACAAGTTCTTCCTAATGAAGTCTTCCCAGTAAAGCTAATTTTTTTTTGTTTTTCTGCATTACAGAATCATAAAAATATTACAGTGTAAAAGGAGACTATTCTGAAGGCACTAGCTCATTAAATCAGCATTATTATCTATTGCCAACCTCCTGTTTTTACCCATGTTCTTACACATTATGTTTATCCAAGTAATCATCTAATGCCCTCTTGAATGCTTCAATTGAATTTGTCTCCACACTTACAGGCAATGCATTCCATACCCTAACTACTCACTGAGTGATAAAGTTTTTCCTCACTTCACCGTGCTTCTTTTGCCAATCATTTTAAATCCATGTGTTCTTGTTCTTTTTCCTTTTACGAGTAGAAATTGTTTCTCCCAATCTACTCCAGCTAGCTTGCTCATGATTGTGAAAATATCTATCAGATCTCCTTTTAGTCTTCTTCTCTCCAAGGAGAATAATTCTAATTTCATCAACCTATCCTCATAATTGTAGTTCCTCATCTCTGGAAGCATTTTCACAAACGGCTTCTGCACCCTTTCCAATGTATTTACATGAATCCGATATTGTGGTGCGCAGAATTGCACACAATATTCCAGTTGAGGTCTAATAACAGTCTTAAACAAGTTCAGCAATTCCTCCTTGCCCTTGTACTTTATGTCCTATTAAAAAAAAGCCTAGGATACTACGCTTTACTTACTTCTCTCTCTAAGAGAAAGTGAGGACTGCAGATACTTGAGATCAGAGTTAAAAAGTGTCGTGTTGGAAAAGCACAACCAGTCAGAATGGGAGGGCAATGGGGCTGAGGGGAAGTTAACTGGGAATGCGATAGGTAGATGAAGGTGAGGGGTGGTGGTGATAAGTTGGAGTGGAGGGTGGAGCAGATAGGTGGGAAAGAAAATGCACAGGTAGGACTGTTCAAGAGGGCAGTGCCAAGTTGGAGGGTTGGATCTGGGATAAGGTGGGGGGAGGACAGGGGAGGAAACTGGTGAAACTGACATTGATGCTGTGTAGTTGATGGATCCCAAGGCAGAAGATAAGGCATTTTTCCTCCAGATGTCGGATGGTTAAGGTTTGGCAATGGACGAGACTCAGGGCCTGCATGTCCTTGGTGGAGTTGGAGGGGGAGTTGAAGTGGGGGCTCCATGACTAATCACTGGCCTCTTCCACCATCAAATTCTAGCCACCCCAACACCTGGAGGAAGAATGTCTCATCTTCTGCCTTGGGACCCTTATGCTCGAAATGTCGACTGTCCTGCTTCTCGGATGTTGCCTGACCGGCTGTGCTTTTCCAGAACCATACGTTTTGACTTACTTCTTGCTCTGTCTGTCCTGCCACTTTCAATGTTCTGTGAAATCTGAATTACTTCAGATACATTGTTTAAATTTAGGCTTTATAGGTCAATTGTTGAACTGAGTCCTTACAGATCAATTTTATTTGGTCATCGGATGGAAGCATCTCTGGCTCAGACGTAAGGTGAAATTAGGAAAGTGAGGGTGATCCCTAATTGCCCAGAGGACTTTTAAGAGTCCTCCACATTGCTATGGGTCTGGAGACACACAGAGGCCAGACCAAGTAAGCATGGCAGTTTTCTTCCCAAAAGAGGATAAGTGAACCAGGTGCGTTTTTCCACTATCTACCATGGCAGGATGTGAACCCAGGTTCCCAGAACATTACCTGAGCTTCTAGATTAATAGTCTAGCAATAATACCACTGGGCCTCTGCCACCCTTCGGCATTACATTTATATACAATCTACAGCAGAGAAACAGGCCATTTGGTTCAACAGTCTGTGCTAATATTCATGCCCCACAAAAACCTTCTCCCACACTCCTCCATTTAGTTTGTTCAGCATACCTCTACTCTTTACTTGTTCATGTGCTATCTAGCTTCCCCTTAAATGCAATGGTTACTGTTTAACCAGTTCAAAGGCTGGCTGAAGTTCAGATTTGTTTTTCTAGTGCACTTTAGGCACTTGTTAGTTTAAAGAAACAAATTCAGTTCAAACTCATGACCAGCCTACCTTCAATTGTTCAATGGATGTCACAGGTGTACAAGCTCAAATAATAAATTTGCATATACTGAGTAGGGCATTCAAATACTCCCAAAAATCTACTCACTGACAGGATTAACTCATCAATGCACACAGTTCATACAACGCACTGTATTTACTCAAACACATGATCAAATTTTTAATGCTTTTACAAAATCAGGAATGTGAACTATAAGCAAGTCATGATCATTTCCCCAGGAAATTGCTCAAATGAAGATTGCTGCTTGTATGTTGTGGTAGCTCATAAGTAAATAAAATTGAATGATGATTATGTTAATGACTCATTCCAAACAAATATTCCATTATTTGAGATTAATTTATCAGAAAAATTCCATTGTATTATTTAAATCAGGCAAGCATTTTTACTCTCTTCACATGTGCTACATTTTCCAATGACCAGAATTGAACACAGTACACAAGCTAATGCTTTGTGCAGTTTGATTATGACTTCTTCTGAAGTTGTATTCTATTATTTTGGCTTTGTAGTTCAACATTCTGTTGGCTTTGTCAATTGCTGTTCTGCATTGGTTGAATAAATTGACTGTTGAGTCTACTAAGACTCTAGGTCTCTTTTAACTTAATCCATTGCAAATTAGAACCATTTGTGGAGTACACACACTGTTTTTTTGCTTGTCATGTGCAAAGTTTGTGCTTGTCTGTATGAAATTTTATCTGCAATCACTGCAAATGGAATCTGATGCAGAGAGATGGGTGCACTCATACATGGTAATATACCATTATGGCAACAATGCCCAGGATCAACATAAGGTTAAACTATTACCTACTTACTTGTGAGCCATACTCATCTGAGTCATTTTACCTGATGCAATAATTTTCTTCAGCACAAGTTACAGCAGGATAAAAAAGCAAACAAACAGTACAAACCTATGAGACAATTGCCTTCCTTTTAAAAAAGGATCATGCCCAGACTCTCTGTCTATGATTGGTTCCATTGTGGTATTTTTAGTAAACATAGCTTGCTTTCTGGCTCTTGATTTTTCCACATGTGCCTCATTAGTGCTAAAGTACAGCAGCACAAGCTGACCTCCACATGGAGCTGAAGAAGGAAAGAATCAAGTGCAATGTTCAGGGACTAAAGCAGTGCACTGAAGAGTCAAGTCCAGTCTCTGATATCTGCATTGTGATGAAAGACTATAGAGACTTTGCCTTATCAGCTACAGAAAGAGTTATCTATGAGGTGATCTAAGTGAGGAATGTAGGGCAATAATTGGCATATAAAAGATCAACCACAAGGTCATATTAAAACAAAACTGTTGGATTGGGATAAGGGAATATGGGGTCAAAAAAGGTTAGTTTTGTTTCTTTACCTACAAGTGTAGTTCAACATTTGGAATATACTACAGAGACAGTAGTAGGTGTGAAAACTTTGGAATCATTTCAGAAACAATTCAGCTTAGAAATAACTGAGCAAGATAATTTTCCTCATCCATTAATAATTTCAGAGTTACTCTGAAGTACTTTTATTCTAACTATTTGACAAAATGGTGGAAAACATTTTCCAAAGAGCAAGCATCCACACAAGAAAGTGAGATGTATGACCAGCTAATCTGTATTGGTTGAGATAGCAACATTGGGACACCAAAACAGCTCTAGACTCTGCCTTCAAATTATACCATTAGAAATAGATTGAGGAGGGGAGAAAGGATGATGTTTTTCATTCAATGTCTTTTTCTAAATACACCACTTGTCCAACAGTGACGCACTCCCTCAGTACTGCATTGGAGTAAAAACAATGACTGCAGATGCTGGAAACCAGATTCTGGATTAGTGGTGCTGGAAGAGCACAGCAGTTCAGGCAGCATCCAAGGAGCTTCGAAATCGACGTTTCGGGCAAAAGCCGTATTGGAGTGTCAGTTTCAATACTCAAAAGGGAGAAAGGGAAGAACACATTTAACTAACCCAATCTGACATTTAAGGATGGGAATAAGAGCTTGAACTCTGAGTTGAGTACTTATTTTTTACTTTACTGATCCTTTGCACCACGATTAAAAGTTCCTTGTAAGAAAAGACCAAAAATCAAGTATCACATCACGAACAATATTTTATAGCCAAAATTAATAAATAGAAATTTTGGTGAGATGAGTTATTATTTCCACCTGAAAGCAGGAAACACAACTTATATCAATGTTATGTTGTATATTTTAAATCAGTTCCAGATTTGTGTATACTGATCTTTGCAGAGTATGAGGATTTATTGTGCCTAATCAAACTCCAAAGGCAACTAAGTGGTTTGAGATAGTTCACAAATATGTATCCACAATTTCTTACACACAATGTGACTTAGCCACAGTGGGAGTGTTTTCCTCTAACTAATTGATTGTATCATCTGCCTACTCAATCATAACAGGATAGGTTAGTTAAGTTTTTTTTTAAAATCAAGCTAAGAGGTCAGTGGTGGAAGGAAAAAGACTTTCCTTTATAGAGTAGCTTATCACATCACAAATTACTTTGAAACATAATGAACGTTGTTATGTAAGCAACCACAACAGTCATTTTACAGAATGTGGGATCTCACAAAAACAACAACATTGAGTACTTAAAACTTTTTTAGGGATTATGCTGGCTGAATATTGTCAAATAATGTTCTGGGTTCTTTAATGCCAACCCGAACAGGGAACTAGCATGCTGTTTAACATATAAGCTTAAGGTCAGCACAATGCAGTGCTCCCTCAGTACTGCAGTGGAACAAAATCTCTGACTATGTCTTCAAATTTTGGATTATGGTTCAAACTCACAGTCTTCTGTCTTCTGTCAAAGGTGAGAGAATATTCAAGGAGCTACATTGAAACTGCAATAAGCAATCCTAGATTTTGGAGAAGATCTCAGTCGAGTCTGAAGAGCCATTCTAGCTCTTTTAAACTGGCATGAGGAAAAGTATGCAACTGAGAAAATGTATAACCAGAATATTGTGATGTTCGACCTTGCAGCTCCCTCCTTACATTTCCATCAAAGCAATGAGCAGTGAGATTTTTTTTTTTTACCAACTACCTTGTTTCACTGTAAATCTGTTTTCGTATCTAATCCCAAGAGACTACACACGGTAGTAAGCGCCAACTTCAGACACTGCATTTCCTTACTTGACACCATGAGGTCAATTATATTTTCAGTGTGATAACATTAGCATGTATTCCCTAACCTTACAGGAAGTAGATGTCATTTCAGTGCATTGTGCTTGTGCTTACAGTATGAGCAGGATCTAAGCCAAGGGTCAGCAATTGTGTGCCAATATCATAATTAGTGCACTTCGTCACCCGCCTATTGACTTACAAAAATACAACGGGGTGTGTTAACAGATAAAACACAAAGGAACCCAAACAAAGTTTGTGTTGGCTTGTTAGGCTATGCAGGAAGTATCTCCTTATCAGCTGTGAATTAAGAGTTTTCCTTAGTTCGTGTTTCTATAAGGGGCCACACGCGGCCAGGGGAGTAGGCAACTGCAAAACCAGACTGAACGTCCACTGTAAGATCCGAAACACACCCTGATAAAGATTTCAACATCAGATATTTAAACAACACTGTGCCTAGCACAGGAAGACGGTACAAACAAGCAGGAATTTAAATGTTTTCCGAGAGGGGCCATGAGACACACTAACTGTTCAACCTCTGAAGTTCTTAAATAAGATAATATAACTTAAAATGGGGTAAATTTTTCAATCGTTAGAAATATTTCTTGGGTTGATAGGCAAAAATCAGTTTACACTTTAGGTACTATGAGGTGAAACAAACTACAATTTCAAAAACTGGCAATTAAATTCCAAACAAATGGAACAATATTGTAAAATATTGGAACTAACATTATGGACTAGGCATTTCAATTTATAATGGAATATTTTTAAGGATTACAAGGTAATTCCTAAGGAGAAAGCATTTCAGTGACAGGACCAATTTACTGTGCTTTTTTGTCAAAAATCCAAATTCAACAGCATGCCCATTCAGGAAACAGGGCTCAAATGTGGTATTTAGGGAAATTGTATTCCATTGATTGTTTTATCGATTTAACTTTAAACACTTACCACTCTTAATTTAAATAGTACCAGGAATTAAAAACTGTTCCAGTTTAAAATGTGAGCACTGTAAGTGATTGAATTCCTGTTCATTAGAGAGATTCAAGGGTATATGTGGCTTCTGGTCCAAACATATTTCAAATTTAAAACTTTCTTTCACTTTTGAATCACTTCATCACCATCCACTGTAATATCTATGTACCCCTAAGATTTCCAGACTTCAACTTGAAGTGCCAAGCATCACATATGTCAGACTTCAGCCTATTTGATTCACTCCATATGAGATTCCAGCAGGCAACTGAAGGCACTGGATACTGAAAAGTACCCTGGTCCTGAGAAATGCTGATAATGACACTTAGGAACTGTGCTCCAGGATTAACAGTATCCCTAGGCAAGCTGATCTGGTAAAGTTACAACACTGGCATCTATCCGACAATGTTGGAAATTGCCAATGTATGCTCTCACAGATCACAGGCAAAAGCACAGAGAAAGGCCCTTTGACCTATCGAGTTTGCGGCAATCCTTTCAAGATGGCGGAGGCAGCAGGATAGGAGATGTTCAGGCTCCCAGTCCGCTCATTTCCTCTCATATGACTGGCCACATCCTTTTTCTTCTGATGTTAAATTTTATTTTCATTTAACTTTTGAATCAAAGTCATTTTTCTTCTTTCTGCGGCTATACTGGTCGAGTGAGGTTGTGAGGAGCTAAAGAGCAGTGGACCTGGTCTGTTCCTCGTGGTC
The DNA here is from genome assembly GCF_004010195.1 of Chiloscyllium plagiosum. Lineage (NCBI taxonomy): Eukaryota > Metazoa > Chordata > Chondrichthyes > Orectolobiformes > Hemiscylliidae > Chiloscyllium > Chiloscyllium plagiosum. The sequence continues at coordinate 3,539,814 of NC_057737.1, read as the reverse complement.
ATCACTGACATGGCATGAGTAACTGTTTCAGCAAGAATGAATTGGGGTTCGCTCTTTTCCTCCGACGTTTTGGCGACATTTGCAATGGTGGTGAAGTGAATGATCTCTTGCATGAATAATCTCTCAGTCCTTGGGAGTTAATTACGACAGTCAATTGGTTCTCAGAAGTTGAAATGGGTGCTGGTCCTTGACAGTTGGGACAGCCTCCTGGCTGTGGTGGTAGCTGGAGTATTGGCAGCTATGAGGTGGTTTTGGCTGAGGGGACGTTCTGGGTCAGGTCAGTAGTGCCGAGGCTGCTTCAGCTTGCTTCCTCCTTGGTGTTGTGGTGTCAGGGACAGCTTTGGTAGCTGGGAGAGTGGCAGCATCCTGTAGCCACTTAGGAAATCAAAAAAGCCGAAGATGGAACAAAAAATGAAACTTGTCCTAACTTTGCGTGATTTATTTCTTTATATAATTTATGTAATTAAAATGGCACAAGCTTATGGCGATTTATACATATTTTACTGAATTTTCATATACATGTAACAATGAAATTACTATTATTATCATTATTATTGCTGATCAGATATGACCACCTAACTATTTTAATTCCATTTTCCAGCAGTTGGCCCATAGCTTTGTATGCTTTGGCATTGCAAGTCTACACATAAATGCTTCTTCTGTGTTATAAGGGTTTCTGCCCCTACCACCATTACAGGCAATAAGTTCCAGATTCCCATCACCCTCTGGGTGAAAAAAATGTTTACTCACATCGCCTCTAAACCTCCTGCCCCTTACTTTAAATCTATGCCAGATACTTCCACCAAGGGGAAAAGTTTCTTCCTGTCTTCTCTTTTTATGCCCCTCATAATTTTATATATCTCAGTCATGTCCCATCTCAATGTCCTCTGCTCCAAGGAAAACAATCCCAGTCTATCCAATCTCTCTTCATAATTAAAATGCTCCAGTCTAGGCAATATCCTCTGCATCGTCTCCAATGCAATCACATCTCTCTAATAATAAGAATTCTAGAACTGCACACAATATTCTAAGTGTTGACTAATTAACGTATTATACAGTTCCAGCAAAACCTCCCTTTTCAAATGCTATGCCTTGATTAATAGGAAAGAATACAAAAAATTTTAGTTTTCCCTGAAGTTGAGATAGGTGCTGGTCCTTGACAGTTGGGACAGCCTCCTGGCTGTGGTGGCAGCTGGAGTATTGGCAACTATGAGGTGGTTTTGGTTGAAGCGACATTCTGGATCTGGCCAGTGCTGCCGAGGCTGCTTCAGCATGCTTCCTCCTTGGTGCTGTGATCTCAGGGACAGCTTTGGTAGCTGGGAGCCCTGATCTCTTGTGCATTTCTGATTTCCAATTCTGCACCATTGATGGCCATGTCTTTGGCTGCCTGGGCTATTAGCACTGGAATTCCCTCTCTAAATTTTCCTATCTCCATCTCTTCCTCCTTTAAGATTCTCTTTAAAACCTATATCTTTGACTACAATTTAAATAATCTGTTCAAATGTCTTCTCAATCAGCTTGATCTCAAATTTTGACTAATTACACTCTAGCAATGCTAAGAACCAAACAGCCAGGTTTCTCTTCAAATAACTCAGACATTTTGAAATACTGCATGGAGATGCTAAAGCATAGTGATGTTTCGGAACATAGGACTCAGTATAGGCGGCTGTATTCTCATTTAGTTGCTACCTACGTTACTTTCCCACTTGCTGAAAGTTATGTGCCATATTTACATGATGCTTCATTTTTGCTGTAAAGTGTTCGCGATATAGGTATTTGCAAACCCAGTCATGGTCAATTGCTTTGTGAACATAACTCCCTGGAGAAATCTAGTAGCATGGAGGTAATGCTATGCAGGTCTTACAGTTACAGGAAGCGTGACTGTTACTCAGATTTTGTTTGCAGGCTATCCTGCAGCAGATGGCACAACTATGTCAAAGCCTTTCTGGTAAACCAAGACAATAAAAACAAACCATTGAAATGTGTAGCTATAAGTGAAAGGGTTTAAAAGCATAAGCCCTAAAGTATCAACAAGTCTGATTAAAACATCCAAATGCCATTGCATCTGTAAATGCCTCGTGATATCTCAAGATGGCGGCGGCAGAGTAGCAGCATGTGGGCTACTGAGCCCAGGGCTTGTCCACTCTGTCCGCTTTTATTTTCTTTTTAGTTTTGCTTTTTAACTTTGCACTTTTTTCTTTACAGTTTTTTTCCCTTACCTGTTCACCTCGGTTGCAGAAGTGGCATCTGCGAAAGTAGGCCCTGCATGGCAGCACGGGCCCAGGGAGCAGTGGGGCCAAGTTAATGACCAAGTAGAAGGCATCCAGTGGCAGTGGCAGCAACGCCAGGACAAGGCGGACATGATTCCACCCAAGCCTGAGGTCTCCTGGAGAGCAAGGAGCAAGCAGTTCACAGGCTTAATCCCCTGTTCCAGATTCGCAAGCTGAGCCAAGGCTCCGGGTCCACAGCTTGGCCCAGGTGCCTGACACAGATCCAGCAATAACAGCAAGTTCGGTCCCACTGCAGAACCCTGCAGCAGCGGCAGCAGCTACACCAACAAGGTTGGTCTAGCATGAACTCATGGTGGTAGCGGTGTTGGTGGAAACAAAATGGTACCAGAGAATGGCGACTCTTCCAGTGGCAGCGACGTGGTGAAATGCAGTTGGAACAGTGTGTTAAGTTTAACAGAGGGACTCGAGGCATTGGTGTGCAGGAGCCCAAATCCAGGCCCATGGTCGAACTAGAAGTGGGAGTTGTTCCAAACACCACCTAACTTTATTGAGATAAGACGAGAGGATGAACTCTGCTGTTTTATTTTCTGGCTTTATAATCTGTGTTTTGGATTATTCTCTGTGTTTTAAGATGGCACCAGGAGAGTTCCGACACTAAACAACACTTTTCACTGTATTTGTAATACACTAACAATAAATCAAATCAAATATCTTCTTTCTTATTTTAATCATGCAATTGAAATCCCTGTATGCTACCCTACCATCTGCACAATTGTGTATTGTTAAAATGATATACTGATGGGGTTGGATAAAGAAGTGTGAGGAATAGAAACATTTTAAGGTGCCTGTTAGGTTAAATGGTCAATTTCTGTGCTGTAAACACTAGTAAGCAATATAGAACTATGTCGCAGTGACCAAGAATAATGAGAGAAAGTACTGGAAGAGAAAGAAACTTAAAATGTAAAAAGAAATAATTGCACAGAACATAGCTTGCCAAAACCCATTGCCAAGTTATTGTACATATATATGCAGAACAATGGTCTCCCTGTAGCCAAGCTTCCAGGATTCTCGATGCACCCATATGTGGGTGGGAAAGAGTCTACTTCAAAGTGTAAAACTGTTATTCAAATAAATGGTGTATCATAATGAGGTTCACAATGCCTTGCAGCAACATCAACTTTGGGCCCAAAAATAATGCATTGTAAAAAAACGTTTCATTGGTCTCGAATTAATTAATTAACATTTTGTATGAGAAAATAAATTATAGGAGAGAAAAAAAAGTGAACCGATTAAACTATCACCTGCAGAAAAGACACAGGGTAACACATTTCATTTGTTATCAGAAATATTCATTTTCCAGTCCATGTACGTTGTAAGTATCTGGTTGGTGTAGATCTGATAATAAAAGCATGAAGGAACTTCAAGGCTGATGGTTAAGAAAGTTTACTACTGCTTGAATGCAATCTCCTGATTTATAACAAAAGATTTGATACTCACTGTGAAGTGGTGACCCAGAGGGACTGCTTGAGAGACCAGCCACTGGACTGCAGCGCCCACCCTGTTTGGTCGACAGCTCCTGTTCTATATCTTCCAGCCCGGCACTCTTCTGAAATCGACTCATGCGATTTACCACACGAGGAGACATGTGCGTTCTGACAGAGGGCTGTCCGCCATAAGGATTTACTGGAAACACATGCGAGGTGCCCCGGAGTGTGCTAATTACTACCCAGCGACAGTCCTGGCTGAAGCAGATATCTTGCACCTGCAACAGAAATGTAGAAATTACAGCTGCAATATTAGTTTAATTGCACTTTTGAAGAAATCCTTCAACAGCCAAGTTGGAATGAATGGCTTGGCTGTACAATTCTATTATTCTAACTGAATTAATTAGATTTTCCAACTTAACAAAACTAATTGCACCATGTGGAGAGCTGAGAGACATTTTGTTGTAATATGTTGTTGTTTGAATGAAATGGAAGAATAATAAAATAGCATTGCTTCAAAATACAGAAGAATAAATAGAGTCACGTTTGCTGAACACGTTTCTAGTTTGAAACCTTGTATATCAAGAAAATATCAAAAAAATAGCAGGGATGATCACTGCCATGATTTTCCACATACACTATTAACCCCTCCCAATTTATAAACATATACAAGGTCACATCGGCTCTCGGGAAAAAGGGCCCAGCCTATCCAGCTTCTCCTTATAATTCAAACCCTCCAATAGCGATAACAACCCTGTAAATCTTTTTTGCAACCTTTCCAACTTAATATCATCCTTCCTATAGCAGGAGCATTAATAAGGTGAATAGCCAAGGTTTCTTCCCCAGGGTATGGATGTCCAAAGCTGGAAGGCATAGATTTAAAGTGAGAAGGGAAAGATTTAATAGGGACCTGAGGGGCAACGTTTTCACACAGTGCATATATGGAACGAGCAGCTAGAGGCACCTTAAAATGTTTCTATTCCTCACACTTTTCTTCATCCAACCCCATCAGTATATTTTAACAATACACAATTGTGCAGATGGGGGGTAGGGTAGAAGCAAGTACACGTCCAACATTTTAAAGACATTCAGACAGGAACATGGATAGGAAAGGTTTAGAGGGATAAGGACCAAACACAGGTAAATGTGACTAGTTTATTTTAAAAACCATGGTCGGCGTGGACGAGTTGGGCCAAAGAATCTGTTTCCATGCTGTATGACTCTTTGACCCTGGTAGAGAGCTTTAACATATATTTACCAACTGTGGGGATACTCTTACCTCTGAGTTAGAAGGTTGTAGGCTCAAATCCATCTAAAACAAAATCTAGGCTTACACTCCAAACAATGGTAATACCGCAACACACTGTTAGAAGTGGAGACTTTTGTGTGAAGCATTAAATCAAAGTCTTAACTGTCTCAGATAGACTCAGGTGAATGTAAAATATCCAATGGTAATATTTTGAAGATCAGCAGTTATGCCCAGTTTCCTCAGGTCAATATTTATATTTCATTCAATACCTCCTCATAAAATAGGTATCTGGTCATATGGCATTGCCATGTGTGGGATCTTGCTATACACAAATGCCATGTTTCCTCCATTACAACAGCGACTATAGTTTGGAAGTATTTCATTGGCTGTTAAGTGCATTGGGGCACACTGTAATTGTGAAAGATGCTCTCTAAATGTGAGGTTGCTATATTTATAGTTAAATAACCTATTATTCTGTTAAGTTTTCTTATAGAGCTAAATTATTTCAATTCTTTCTTTCATTGTATTTTAGCTCTCGTATATGAATATAGTGTGTTTTCCTTCAAGCCTGGTAGTTTAACCAATCGGATTGCATCTGGAATGCAATGCTTGGCACTTGTTGTTAAAAAAAGAAAATGTTAGGATCTAGGCTACCTTCTTCATATATTTTGAGGCGGTTTGGTCTGGTCTATAACAGGATGCATGTCTAACATTCAGATGCTCCACTTTACCTTCACACACTCACCAGTCTGTTTCAGCCAATTAGAGACCTAGTAAAGCTATAATCTTCTTCCCATTCCTAGGTAATCCCATCAATTTAAGGATGATTTTCTTTAACTTTGGATCCCCAAATTGCACACAGGTGGGACAAGTGGTGTCTGCTGAACCGGGTGAATGCCATTTTCCAGACTGTGCTGCTCCTTCTGCTGTTCACACATGGTATTCCATCCAGAACTGTGAAGACATTCAAACTAGCACCTTGTGGAGGTTTCTTCTCTATTTTCAGCAGGCTTGTGACATGTTCCCACAAAATGGTAGGAATATTGCATCTTACCAAGAGGTTTTGAGGTCATTTTTGAGGGTATTTCCTCTGCCCTCCTGGTAACCATTTACTATGATGAAGCTCTGAGTGGAGAACTTGCTTTGGAAGTCTAGTGTCAGACATGTGGACAAAGTGATCCTCCGAATGGATCTGGCTAACTGCAAACCATATCTCAAGTCAGCATGATTTTAGAGCCTCTAGCCTGCCAGTGGATGGCAGGAATTTGCAGAGTCACTGCTGATACTTCTCAACAGGTTTGAAGTGTCTGCTGTACATTATTCTTATCTCAGACACGTAACATTGCTGCCTTGCAGACCATACATTTGGTATCGGATTTGAGGTCTTTGTCATCAAACTCATGACTCCTTAGACATCCAAAGGCTGTACTGGCACACTGAAGGTGATGTGCATTTCTTGTCATTGTCTGCTAAGAGAAGGCTGATAGAAACACAGGATGTTTGGCTCTTCCAGGTAAAAACAATGACTGCAGATGCTGGAAACCAGATTTTGGATTAGTGGTGCTGGAAGAGCACAGCAGTTCAGGCAGCATCCGAGGAGCAGCAAAATCGACGTTTCGGGCAAAAGCCCTTCATCAGGAATAAAGGCAGAGAGCCTGAAGCGTGGAGAGATAAG
>NC_057737.1:3514402-3532848 GCF_004010195.1 Chiloscyllium plagiosum | reverse complement strand
GTTGTAGGGGGGCGTGGACCTGACCAGGTAGTCACGGAGGGAATGGTCTTTGCGGAAGGCGGAAAAGGGTGGGGAGGGAAATATATCCCTGGTGGTGGGGTCTTTTTGGAGGTGGCGAAAATGTCGGCGGATGATTTGGTTCATGCAAAGGTTGTTAGGGTGGAAGGTGAGCACCGGGGGTGTTCTGTCCTTGTTACGGTTGGAGGGGTGGGGTCAGAGGGCGGAGGTGCGGGATGTGGACGAGATGCGTTGGAGGGCATCTTTAATCACGTGGGAAGGGAAATTGCGGTCTCTAAAGAAGGATGCCATCTGGTGTGTTCTGTGGTGGAACTGGTCACCTACGATGCCATTTAACATGATCATAGCTGATCACACAACTCAATACTCTATGATCTGCTTTCTCCCCATACCCTTTGATCCCTTAAGCTCCAAAAATCATATTTTTTTTAGAATCCCTACAGTGTAGAAGCAGGCCATTTGGCCTATCAAGTCCACACTGACCCTCTGAAGAGCATCCCATCCAGACCCAATCTCTACTCTATCTCCCTAACCCCATATTTCCCCATGGCTAATCTACCTAGCCTGCAAATCCCTGGACACTATGGGCAACTTACCATGATCAATCCACCTTATCTTCACATCTTTGGACTGTGGGAGGAAACCCATGCAGACACGGGGAGAATGCGCAAACTCCACACAGACAGTTGCCTGAGGCTGGAATCGAACCTGGGTCCCTAGCACTGTGAGGCAGCAGTGATAACCATTGAGCCACCATGCCACACCATATCTAATTCTCTCTTGAAAACATTCAATATTCTGGCCTCAACCACTTTCTGTGGCAAAGAATTCCACTAGTTCACCCAAATATATCCTCATCTCAGTCCTAAGTATTTTAACAAAGAACAAAACAGCACAGGAGCAGGCCCTGTGGCCCACCAAGTCTGCACCAACACAAGACTCCTTTCTAAACTAAGAACCTTTTGCACGTATGAGGTCTATTCCTTGCCTATTCATGTATCTGTCAAGATGCCTCTTAAATATTGCTATTGTATCTGCTCCTATCACCTCTCTGGCAGCACATTCCAGGCACTCACCACCTTCTGTATAAAAAACTTCATCTTAAACATTCCCCTTTTACCTTAAACCTACGTACCCTAATAACTGACATTTCTACCCTAGCAAAAAGACTCAGACTATCCAATCTATCCATGCCTCTCATGATTTTGTAAACTTCTATCAAGCCACCTTTCAATCTTCCACACTTAAGTGAAAACAAACCAAGTTTATCCAATCTCTCCTCAGAGCTAATACCTTCCAAACTAGGCAACAACCTGGTAAACTTCTTTTGTACCCTCTCAAAAGACTCCAAATTCTTCTTGTAGTGTGGTGACCAGAACTGTTTGCAATATTCCAAATGTGGCCTAACTAAAGTTCGATACAGTTGCAACAAGATTTGCCAATTTTTATACTCTTTGACCTGACCAACGTAGGTAACCATGCATTTGCCTTCTTCACCACCTTACCCACTTGTGATGCCACTTTCAAGGAACTGTGGATCTATGAACTTGATTTCTCTGTATGCTAATGTTTCTAAGGGTTCTGCAATTTACTGTATACTTCACTCCTGCATTATGCCTTCCAATATGTATCACCTTGCATTTGCCAGGATTAAAATCCATGTGTCATTTTTCTGCCCAAGTTTCCAGCCAACCTATATCCTGCTGTATCATCTGACAATCCGCCTCACTGTCTGCAGCTCCCCCAATATTTGTGTCATCCTCAAATTTACTAATCAGATCACATACATTCTCCTCGTACTCACTTATATGTATTACAAACAACAGGGATCCCAGGACTGATCCCTGCGGAACAGTATTGACTACAGATCTCCAGTCAGAAAATCACCCTTTTACCGCTATTCTCTATCTTCTATGACCAAGCCAGTTCTGTATCCATCTTACTAGCTCACCATGGATCCCATGTAACTTCACCTGATGTATCAGCCTGCCATGAGGAACCCTGTCAAAGGCCTTGCTGAAGTTAATGTTGACAAAAACCACTGTTTTGCCCTCATTAATCATCTTTGTCACTTCCTCAAAAAACTCAATCAAGTTTGTGAGACATGACATTCCCTGCACAAAGCCATGCTGCCTATTGCTAATGAGTCCATATTTTTCCAAAAGCAAATCCTCTCCCTAAGAATCTTCTCCAATAATTTCCCTACTACACACCGGTCTGTAATTTCCCAGGTTATCCCTGCTGCACTTCTTAAACAAAGGAACAATATTGTTATTTTCAAGTCTTCTGAGACCTCTCCTGTGGCTAAAGAAGATACAGAGATTTTGTACAGACTCCAGCAATTTCCTCATCTGCCTCCCTCAACATTCTGGGATATATCTCATTAGGGCCTAGGGGTTTTCTAAATTACGCAACACCTTTTTTATATCAACATACCCATCTCTAGATTCACCATCCATCATGCCCTTCTCCTTTGTGAATACCGATGCAAAGTATTCGTTGCAGACCTCACAGATTTCCTCCTACTCAATGCATAAATTCCCTCCCTTGTCCTTGAGTGGACCTACCCTTTCCCTAGCTGCCCTCTTCTATAGGAATAAAATGCCTTGGGATTTTCCTTAATCCTGTTTGCAAAGGATATTTCATGGCCATTTTTAGCCCTCCTAACTCCTTGTTTAAATTATTTCCTGATTTTTATATTTTTTGAGGGTTCTGTCTGTCTTCAGTTTACTAACCCTTACATATGCCTCCTTTTTCTTTTTGACTAAACTCATAATTTCTATCGTCATCTAAAGTTCCTGAATCTTTGCCATCCTTCAATTCTTCAGCAATGTACTGTTCGTGAACTTTAATCAACTGATTAAAGATTCCCAGATGTGGATTGACCGTCAAACAGCTGCCCCCAATTTACATCCCCCAGTTCCTGCCTAATATTGTCATAGTTAGCCCTTCCCCCAGTTTAGTATTTTCAGCTGAGGACTACACTTATCCTTATCCATAAGTAACTTAAAACTAACGGAATTATGGTCACTGTTCCCAAAATGGTCCCTCATTGAAACTTCAATCACCGAGCCAGGCTCATTCCCCAATACCAGGTCTCATATGGCCAGTTGGACTATTTACATATTGCTTCAAAGAACCTTCCTGGAAGCACTAACAAACTCCACCCCCATACAAACTCCTGGAACCAAAGGAGTCCCAGTCAATATAGGGGAAGTTAATATTACTCACCACAACATTTTATTATTTCTACATTTTTCCATGATCTGTCCACATATCTGTTTTTCCATCACCCACTGACTGTTGGAAGGCCTGTCGTCCAACCTTATCAAGGTAATTCCATGCTTCCTAACCCTGAGCTCTTCCCATATTGCCTGACTGGATAAGCCCTCCAAGGTGTTCTCCCTCAATCTAGCTGTGATATTCTGTCTAATCAGTAGCTCAACTCCCCCACATTTTCTGCATCCCTATCTCACCGGAAACATCTGAATCCTGGAGCGTTAAGCTGCCAATCTTGTCCTTCTCTCAACCAAGTCGCTGTAACAGCTACAACATCATAGTTATATACACTAATCCAAGCTCTAGGTTCAACTGCTTTACCTGTCATACACCTCACGCCAAAACAAATATAGTTCAGACCGCCAGTCCTGATGTGTTCAGTAATCTCTCCTTGTCTGTTCTTCTTCTTAGTCTTATTGGCATTAGTCTCTAAGCTGTCTCCTTAAACTGTGACTCCTAGTTCTGGATTCCCCGGTTGTCAAGAACTTATTCCATCATTCACACTATCTGGTCCTGTTAGAATCTTAGTTTTCTATGAGATCTCCTCTTATTCTGATGAACTCTAGTAAGCATAATTCCAATCATGTGGAGTTCTGAGGAAGGGTCACTTGACCTGAACCATTAACTCTGATTTCTCTCCACAGATGCTGCCAGACCTGCTGAGCTTATCTCGCAATTTCGTTTTTTGTCTCTGATTTGCAGCATCCATAGTTCTTTGGTTTCTATAATTCCAAGCAACCCAGCCTCTCTTCATATGTTAGTCCTAGCATTCCAGGAAACTGTCTGGTGAATCTTCCTTGCACTCCCTCCATAGCAGAGCATCCTTCCTTAGAAAAAGAAACAAAAGCAGCACATAATATTCCAGGTGTGGTCTCACCAAAGCTCTGTGCAAATGCAGAAAGACATCTTCTTCTCCTTGAATCTTCTCGCTATGAAGGCCAACATACAATTTGCATTCTTCACTACCTGGTGCACCTGTGCGCTTAGTTTTAGCAACCGGTAAGTAAGGACACCTAGCTCTCATTGTACTTCCTTTCTCAATCTACTGCCATTCAGATAATAATCTGCCTTCCTATTTTTGTTACCGAAGTGGATGACCTCAAATTTATCTACATTATACTTCATCCATAATGCATTTGCCTACTCATTCAACTTGTCCGAATCAGTGAAGATATGGGAGTTGATCCACATTGCCCAGTGACTTGCCATGGATTTTGATAGTTGGGGGTGAGTGTAATATGATGGGAGCAAGCAGTATCTTTGTCTTCCAAATGTTTAGCCTCAGGCCCATTCTCTCATATGCTTCTGTGAAGGCACTGATGATAATTTGCAGCTTGGTATGCAAAGTCTTATCTGCATATTAATGCCGTACAGCAGAAGACTAATTAAATTCCAGCATATCTGGAAGTATCAGGGAACAGTTATAGTCCTGGAGGCAGTATCTCAGGAGCAGATTGGGGAACCGGTGCTCCTGACCGGGTTGGAAGTACTTACAGCCTGCCTGGTTCCACCTGTAGCTGCAGGCTGTCCTTTGAAAGGGTTCTTTTGGAAGGGCTCTTCACCCACAACAGTAGCCTGGTTTTTGAGGACATTTTAAAATTTGCCCATTACCCTTAATTGGATAGTAAGCTTGGGGCTCAGTTAGTTCATGTCCAGATGACTAGGATATGATACAGAATGATGCCAATGATATTGGTGTAATCCTTGTACCATCTGTGGTAATTCATCAAAGCCTTGTCTTGCTTGCAAAGCAGTGTGCCTCAAGATATATATAAACAATTGTCTCTCTCTGATGGTAAGAGATGGATATGATGCATTGTAGAAAATGGTTAATTACCTAACCAAACGATAGTGCTGGCCCTCTGGCTATTTTGGGAAAATTACAAATGAATGACTTTGGACCTAACATTGGGGATCAGACGCCCAGAGGGAAAATCTTACACAAGGCTACCATAAATTTTATATTGCAGGTAACCTAGGATAAGAGTGGGGTTAGGTACAATTAGTTGTTTGCCAACAACTCCACACACAAAGCTTCACTTTTGATTTATAGCCATTTGTCAGGTTGCATGCTTAGTTTCAGTACATTTAGTCAATTCTCTTCGGAAACTCATTCTGCAGATGAAGTGTTTCTCAAACAAAGACTCTTTCATTGTTAGATGATGTAATTTCAATCCCTTGAAAAGCAGTCACTGCAGCTCAGTGTAAGGCAGAAATAACTTGATCCAGTGATATATATGAGTAATGGAATCTCACTCTTAGTAACTTTGATACAGGTCATACTTTTTCACCATAATAAAATAACTCACAGGTGATCATGACACCAATATGAGCGAAAGAACATCCTGTAGATTTCTGGAATGTAGATTTGATTAGTATGTATGCATTGTTACAACAGCCATTCTTAACATTGATTTAACATCATTGGACTTTGGCCCTCAAACACCAAACTGCAAGTAGAAATCATTGTTACCAATTGAAATTTGCAGTGCAAACATACTAACTGAGCAGTACAATAAGTGGAAGAGCCAGACCTGTCTCTCTAAAAGAAAAAAACTAGAGAAAGGCTGACAGAGCTGTTTGGTACCAAAGTTACCAAATATTTCAATAGGGTGGATGTGGAGTTAAGTCTTCAGCTTTTTTGATTCCACACTTTGCAATTCCCTGCATCAGTAACTATTTTGCTTTCCCTTCTTTAAGGCATTTCATAAAATCAACCTTTTGACACCCTACTAATACAGTACTACTTTTCAAGGCTGACACCCTTTGATGCCATTAGAGATAATGGCTGCATTCCAAATTTCAGAAGAACTCAAAAGTGTCCAACATGTTCTGCCACATTTACCTTATCTATCACCTCATAATTTGTTGGCGCCAGGAGTTGAATTTGTCCTGGCGAGTGAGTAAAAGATTCCAATGTAACATCATAGTGCACAATGGATTCCATGATGTATTGGGGAGTTATAGTGATACCAAAGACAATGAAAACCTACAGCATGGTTATTTTGGTCAGGACTAGTTCTGAGAACACAGTAAAGAGTAATATGACATCCTCTATGTCTTTCCTCTCAAGTTCAGATGGTTGTAAAAACCTCTTGATGTTTTAGCATTTTTACATAACTATTTTTCAAGTAGAGTATCTAGTGAATAATGACAGCTTAGTCTTCATGATGGATATGCATGTCAGTTGAGTTCAACTTCCAACCATTCATCCATCAATGTACACATTCAAGCTTCCAAGTAAGTTTATGACACTGCAATCAGAATAAGGAACATGAATAAGGAACATGAATAACATGAATAAGAATCAGAATAAGGAATAAGGCAAATTTTTCCAAGAGCTATTGTTATAACCCAGCTAGGGATGGCTAACTCAGCTAGGTATGCCATTCCTCAATCTTCCAGGAGTACCACGAAGCCTCTAAGAATTAACAATTAATTTCTATGACTTTGCTGTGGGCAACACCTAGGAGAAAAACTACTGGGCTATCGTATTTCTTTTCTACATTTTCTGATATGGATATTGGATGACCAATGTCAGAATTGTTTGGGGGTGGGATGGTTGGACGGTGTAGGTCATGTGATGACACTCTAAGAATATCACCAACCAGAAAGGGCAACCCTAAACTGAGAACAAACTAGATAGTATACTGGGTTCTCATTATGTTTCATATTGCTCCACCAGGCTGTGATTTTATCAACAATGTCACAAGGAGAACTTCCAATTTGATTCTGGCTTCACAGAACCACAATGACAATATGAATAGAGAACTGAAACTCAAGTGCAGATGAAAACCAGTCTAGTTTAAGCAGCAGTTACTTGCACGTCAAACTACTACAGGATTCCCCTTTAATTCAGATCAGCTACGACTCTGTAATCAATCTGAATTATACACAGGGGAGTGAAAAGCTCCATATAAACAGAGTCTCCAAATGTAGATAGAGAGACAGACAGGGATCAGATTAATGGTGACATGCCACTGCACTGAATGACTTGATCAAAGAGTCAGTCACTCAGCTATGAACCAGGGCCAAGTACTAACTTCAGTCTGGGTTTCAAAACAGTCCCTACTTAACTAATAGCCGGCTGTGATAAAAATCTCAACAAAAATTCCAGTCATGCACAGCAGACAAAAAAACTGCATTCACTGTCATGTGCATTTAAATCTGTGCCTGCAAGCTCTGTAAAGTAAAAAATTTTAATCAGTTACCTCTGACAGATGTTTGGCTATATGATTGTCACATTACTATGAATGCCATATTCAGCAGATGGGGGAACTGGGGAATAATCCATGCTGACTCTTTTGAGTCTTAATGACACACACAAACTAGCACCCTGATAAGTGACAAGGATGCCATTTTCCCAATCACTTCTAATAATAAAGACCCACACTTCAATGGAAGCCTTACTTTGGGAGATTAATGAAGAAAAGCTTGTCATGTTCTCAGTAGCTGCCCCATGGTTAGTCTCAGACTCAATACAAGATGAGATTTTTTTTTCATTTTCATCTTTTTTCATCTTCACATCCCAGATCAAAAGAATATACATGACTCAGACACTTTATGCACTCAGCCAACTGAACTTGACATCTTATTTAGACTGAGTGGCGTAAAGAGTCAATGCATACAAGGTTAAATAGCAATAACAATTGCAGTAGAGTATATAGTGGAGAAGTTCCATTGCAATTTCCACAAACTATGATACTTGTGCATGTGCAGTGAGCTCCCCCCAAAATAATATAAACTGTAGGGATTTTGGGTAAACAGAGAGAAATACAATTATATATAAACAAAGGGTTTTAAGTACATACTGAGAAATTTCATTTATGATATATATAAACTATGATATTTGAACAAATATGGTGCCAGACTGAAGATACTGTTGAAGCTTTTCACTTAATTTTATTGTATTATTCACTGTAAAATGCAAGTGACAATGAATAAATCATTCATTCAATCATTCTTGCATTCGAATTCTATTATAATACACAAAATGTATTTGAGCAGATAGAGATCCATTGTAATATACAAAAATTGTGTATTTTTCTGCACTATAAATTTTTTTTTATTCAGTGACTTGGCTGGATGTTTCAGCACCATGAAAAGAATAGGAGAGAGTGAGTGAATTAAATGTTATGCTCATTGTTGAATTATACCATCAGATAAAAGTAGAAATATTTTCCATCTATTCTTGTGAAATATAATTTGTTTTGATGTATGAGATCAATCTGTCTTTGAATCATTAAAGACTGACAGGCTGCCTGGAAATATAATAATTTGTCAAAAAATGCAGCTTGTGTTTATGAAAGTTGATGGTATTTTTCATGCTGTGTTTTTACTTTGATCAATAGCATCTTTTAGAAGTGACCAATCTGATACAGAAAGTACTGTAATTACCTCAAAATTCCTCACTAATTAATTGCCTTATAAACACATTCCAAATATATGCCATAGTAACAGGTCACTTAACATCCTTACAGAAAACTGTAAAAAGCCAGTCACATTACAACAAACAACTTACATTTATAGAACATTGTAATGCTCATGTTAAAACATCCGAAGATGCACAGCCACCATTGATGAATCAAATAGAATCAGAATTTGGCAAGCGACCAGAAGTGGGTAAGTGTGGAGATCTCAGACAATTGCAGGGCAAGTGGAGGTTATAGTGAGGGGAGGAGAGATGATGGAGAAATTTGAAA
Organism: Chiloscyllium plagiosum; assembly: GCF_004010195.1. NCBI lineage: Eukaryota > Metazoa > Chordata > Chondrichthyes > Orectolobiformes > Hemiscylliidae > Chiloscyllium > Chiloscyllium plagiosum. The sequence continues at coordinate 3,523,849 of NC_057737.1, read as the reverse complement.
ACAAGGAAAAGTAGACCAGCTTCAAAGCAGCAAAGTTTGAGCACAGGGGATGACTGACCAACAAACAGGACACAAGTTGTGACAGATCTCCCTCACATACTGTAATATTTATATGCTAATTGAAGAGAAAATCTTGAAAGGAAAATGGTCAATGCCACTCTTGTATAACCTTCTAGAATCTCATTCATAAATACAACTATAAACAAGTTCTATAACTATTTAGAAAGCAGATGTTTAGCAAAGACAAATGTGGTCGAAGTGTGGTGCTGGAAAAGCACAGCCAAGCAGCATGTAAGGACCAGGAGAGTTGATGTTTCGGGCATAAGCCCTTCATCAGGAATCAGAAAAGGGCTGCAACAGTCCAGGCATAATATAGTGGAAAAATGTAACCCCACTATTTGCAAAAGGCGGGAGGCCATTTACCCAAACATCAATAGTAAAGAAAATGGTAGATTCTATTGTAAAGAACCTGATACAAGGCACTTAGAACATATTAATGGGGTGAAACAAAGTCAACTTGGAAATCATGTTTGACAAGCTTACTTGTGTTTTTTTTGAGGGTGTAACAAGTAAAATAGATGAGGTAGACTAGTGAATGTGGTGTATTTGGATTTTCGGAAAATCCATGATCAAGTCCCACCTAAGACACTAGTATGAAAAATAGTTTGCTAAATGTACTAGAATGAATTGATAATTTGTTAGCAGACAGGAAAGAGAGTAGGAATAAATGGGTCTCGTAAGGTAGTGCCTCGTGGGATTGATGCTTGGGCCTCAGCTTTTCACGATATGCAAATATGAATGATTTGGATGAGGGAATCAAATGTAATATTCCCAGTCTGCTGTGACACAAAATCAGGAAGCATCGTCAGTGATGAGCAGGATGTAATAAGGCTTCAAGACAATTTTAAACAATTTGACTAAGTAGGCAAATACATGGCAGACGCAGTATTAAGTGGATTAGTGTAAAGTTATCCACTTTGATAGGACAAACAGAATGTTATTTAAATGGTGATAGATCAGTGTCTAAAAGGAACTGGGTGCCCTTGTCCAAAGTCAAACAATATGCTGGCTTTATCACAAAAGGATTTTAGTACAGGGAGCAAGGGAATCATACTGGAACAACATAGTGTCTTGGTGAGACCACATTTGGAGCACAGTGTGCAGTTATGGCCTCCTGAACCAAGAAAAGATATACTTGACATAATTTGGAGATGCCGGTGTTGGACTAGGGTGTACAAAGTTAAAAATCATTCAACACCAGGGGGTATAGTCCAACAGGTTTAATTGAAAGCAATAGCTTTTGGAGCACTGCTCCTTCATCAGGTGAAGGAGCAGCGCTCCAAAAGCTAGTGCTTCCAAATAAACCTGTTGGACTATAACTTGGTGTTGCGTGATTTTATACTTGACATAGACAGAGTGCAGAGAAGGTCCATCAGATTGATTCCTGAGATGGCAGAGGACTGTCATATGAGCACAGATTGTGTCGTGTTGGAGTTCAGTGGATTTAAACGAATGAACAAGAGGAACCCTAACATCTATGTCCTCTCCCAAACCATGCACATACATATCCTCACCAGAAACATCACCAGGTAGCATCCAATTATTGAAACAATTCAAGGGCTTTTCATTCATACTTTATCGAGGTTATTCCACACATTGTAGTGCTGCACTGTTCAAGCTGTTCCCACCTTTTTAATGAGACATTGAAGTGAGGCCCCATCTGCCTGCTGATGTAATTGATCAGTTGGCATTTTTGAAGAATGGGGCAGCAGTTGTATTTCTCAGCCAACATCATTGAAACAGACTGGGGTAGACATTTGCTTTGGGCAGAAGCATAAAACTTAGATTCATTCAAATTAGGTGTAGAATTAGGCCATTCGTTCCTTTGAACTGGCTGTGCCATTCAATAAGATCATACTGATCTGACCATGGCTTCAACACCACTTTAAGTCCCATTGATCCTCTTATTAATCAAGGATCCAACCAGCTTTGCCTTAAAAATATTCAAATATTCTGTTTCTATAGAGAGCACTAGAGGCAGAATGTTGCACAGACTCATGACCAGCAAAGAAAAACCTTGTCCTCAACGTTTGCCTTCAATGAGAGATTCCTTATTTGTAAACTGTATCTGCTAAAGTCACAGAGCTTTATGGCATGGAAATGGCCCTTCAGCCCAACCTGTCCACACCAGTTATCTATCTACTTTAATCCCACATTTCAGCACTTTGACCGTCATCTTGTATGTATGGCGTTTTAAATGATATTCTTAATAATTCTAAAATGTTATGATGGGTCCTGCCTCTACCACCTTTTCAAGCAGTGAGTTTCAGATACCCACCAACCTCTGTGTGAAAGGATTCTTCATTAAATCCCACCTAAGTCTCCTGCCTTTATCTTAATCTATTCACCCCCCCCTCCCCCGGCTACTGGCCTCTCTACTAAGGCAGGTTTCTTCCTATCTACCGTATCCATTCCCCTCATAATTTTGTACATTTCAGTCAGGGGCCACTTAGCCTTCTCAGTTCTGAGGAAAATAACCCCAGCCTATTTAGTCTCTCTTCATAGGTGAAATGCTCCAGCCCAGGCACCATCCTGGTGAATCTCTTCTGCACCTTTTCCACAGCAATCACATCCTTCCTATCATGTGGCAACCAGAGCTACACACAGCACTCCAGCTATGGCTTTACAAACATTTTATACAGCTCCATCCTAATTTCCTTGCTTTTGTGTTCAATGCCTTGACTACTAAAGCCAAGAGTCCCAAAGCCTTCTTAATCATTGGATTCACTTGTTCTGTTGCCTTCAATGATCTGTGGATATGTGCACATCCTCTGTACTTCAGAGGTTATTACTATTTGTCAAAATTCCCTTACTTAGTTTTGAATACTATGCTTAAACTCAGTTTTCTCCCTTTCAAACAGGACGTAAAATTCAATCACATTATGGTTGCTACTACCAAGTGGTGCCTTAACTCTGAAGTTGTTAGTTAATCCTGTCACATTACAGGTACCAAATCAAATACAACCTATTCTCTGCTTGGTTCCAAAATATCTAAGAAACCAACTCAAAAGCATGAACTCTATAAATACTTTGTTCAGGCTCCTACTCCCACTCTAATTTTTCTAGTTAATACATAAATTATAATTACTCATGTTTATTGATGCCCCTGTCACAAGGATCCAATATTTCTTCCAGTACACTCTGTCCCACATCATGGTTACTATAAGGGAGCATGTAGACAACTCTCACTAGTTACTTCTTCCATGACTATTCCTCATTTCCATTCAAACTGATTCCACATCCTGATCTTCTGAACTAAATGTCTGACTACTGTACTTGATTAGAAGTGCTGCCCCCTACCTTTACCTAGCTTCCTATTTTTCTTGAATGTCACATGCTCCTCAATATTAATTAAACCTTTACCATCCTGAACCCATGTCTCTATTTCAATGTGAGCTATAAATTTGTTTACTTTGTTATGAATACTATATGCCTTTAGATTTGTATTACTGTTACGTGTAACAACTAGCTTTGATTGTTAATATGTTGCTTAAGTTCTTTTTCCTTTCTGCAACTTCCTGCTTTTTTCTGACCCTCATTTCCCATAATACTATTTTCTTCTCTGATCTTGTCTCTACTCTTTGATATACTATAGTAAATCCTTTTCAACTGTGAAGTCATAAATCGCTAGTTTGTTTATATGCACCAAAGAAAAGTAACAACAAAAATCAAATTCAGTGGGCAAAAATTATGGATACTCCATTTTAAACTTATTTTTAACAAGCTTCAGACTTGTGAATTTCATCACTCACGGGGGTTGTCTGGAAAAGAAGCCTCACAAATACTGAGGAATCACTGTACATCTTTCTACATTGGGTTCCTTTAAAACCCTCTTCAACAAAATTGAAATTACTTTAAAAAATAGGGGAGAATACAAGGATTCCTTTGCAGCTTTGGAAAAGCAAGTGATGCTAATTGGTGTGTATGAAATAATGTTACACTTTGGGGACAGTGAGGTCAAGACAAAGTTCCACAATTTTCTACGGGTTCACGACAGCATGGCATAGCAAAGAGCCTCTGATTGGTCAGGTTGCAGCTTACTGCAGAACCAGTGAGGGGAGTGAAATAAAGACAGAAGGAAATTTCCAGAGGTTAGCTGCATTGATTTTTCTCATATTTAGAAATACTAAAAGAAATAATTCAAAACGGACCCAAAGATAGCAAGAAAGACCCTGGGTTCAACCAAGCAACCAGTGAACTACAAGCTGATCAGCATTGTGCTAATAACATTGAGGGATCACCAAAGAATGAGGATTGTGAAATCAATGATCTAGTTTTGTGATTTTAGACAGGTGATGGAGAACTGTGTTCTTCTAATTTTTTCTCCTCCATTTATAACATTAGAATTTTGTTTTTTTTTCTCAGCTGCGTATCTGTGTGGGAGTTTTAAAGAGGTCAAATTTAAGAATCATAAATTAGAAATCCCATTTTGTTGAAATTAAATGTTGCAATAAATAGTTATTTATAATTGTTATGAAAACAACCTGATGTGGTTTGCTTTTCTCCTAGGTAGCAGTCAGCTAGAGACAAATTGGGATTTGAGGCAGTTTTATGAACTCTAATATTTATTATAGCTGCAGGAATAATGGGGCTTGATGTCCAGCAGACTACTGCATTGGGTTGTGACAACAGAATAGATTTATTCCAAAGATTTTGAAAAATCCAACGAATGGGCCCATGGTTGACGGGAAATTTTAAAGAGAGCATTAGACTAAAAGAAAAAGCATTTTATCATGTGAAGTGGCAAGGCGGAAGATTGGATAGAAAATAAAAAAAGCAAAGAATGACCAAAAAGTTAATAAAGGGAAAAGTAGAGTCTGAGAGGAAGCCAGCCAGAAATACAAATACAGACAGTAAGAGTTTCTATAATAAAGAAGAAATAACAAAGTGAGTTTTGATCGTATAGAGAGTGAGACTGGAGAATTAATAATGGAAAATGAGGAAATGGCAGATATGCTGAACAGGTATTTTGCACCAGTCTTTAATATAAAGTATGCAAGAAACATCCCAGAAGTAGTGACAAATCAGGAAATGGAAGGAAGTGAGGAACTTAGGAAAATGACAATCACCAGAGACATGATATTAAATAAATTAGTGGAGCTTCACAAAATTCCTCTGATTCATGAAAGTGCCAGTAGATTGTAAGATAGCAAATTTAACTCCTTTATTCATAAAGGATAAAAGATAGAAAACAGAAAATTATGGGCCAGTTATGTCATTTCTGTCATACAGAAAACATTAAAAGTATTATTTAAAAAGTCAATTGTGGGTACTTAGATAAATTCAAGGTAATCAGGTAGAGTCAATTTTGTGAAAGATTAATCTTCCTTGACTAATCCATTCTGAAGAGGAAACACGTGCTACAGAGTAAGGGAACCAGTAGGTGTAGTGTTAAACATAGAACATAGAACAATACAGCACAGAACAGGCCCTTCAGCCCATGATGTTGTGCCGAACATTTGTCCTAGCTTAAGCACCCATCCATGTACCTATCCAATTGCCACTTAAAGGTCACCAAAGATTCTGACTCTACCACTCCCACAGGCAGTGCATTCCATGCCCCCACCACTCTCTGGGTAAAGAACCCACCCCTGACATCTCACCTATACCTTCCACCCTTCACCTTAAATCTATGTCCCCTTGTAACACTCTGTTGCACCCGGGAAAAAAGTTTCTGACTGTCTACTCTATCTAGTCCTCTGATCATCTTATACACCTCTATCAAGTCACCCCTCATCCTTCGCCATTCCAATGAGAAAAGGCCTAGCACTCTCAACCTATCCTCGTACGACCTATTCTCCATTCCAGGCAACATCCTGGTAAATCTTCTCTGCACCCTCTCCAAAGCTTCCACACCTTTCCTAAAGTGAGGCGACCAGAACTGCACACAGTACCCCAAATGTGGCCTAACCAAAGTCCTATACAGCTGCAACATCACTTCACGACTCTTGAATTCAATCCCTCTGCTAATGAACGATAATACTCCATAGGCCTTCTTACAAACTCTATCCACCTGAGTGGCAACCAGCCCTCCTCACTATCCACAACTCTACCAATCTTTGTTTCGTCTGCAAATTTACTGACCCACCCTTCGACTCCCTCATCCAAGTCATTAATAAAAATTACAAACAGCAGAGGACCCAGAACTGATCCCTGCGGAACTCCACTTGTAACTGGGCTCCAGGCTGAATATTTACCAGCCTGGAGCCCAGGCTGGTGTTCTGTTGGTTCTGATATAATGCAATAGTTCCACTCTCGTGCAATTTTGTGTTATAAGAAAATTGCACAATATCCACCCCATTTAAACTAATGGGGCTGGAACCACATTATTCCCAATACAGGTAAGGAAAGTTTGTGTTCTGCAAATAACGGTCTAAACTCTAAACTATGTTAAAGCCAATTCACATTGAAGAAACACGCGTTATAGCAGAACTGACTGTACTTAGATTTCCAGAAGACATTTGATAAAGTGCCACATCAAAGGATTATTGCATAAAATAATAACTCATGATACATGGAGTAGCATATAGGCATGGATAGAAGATTGGCTGGCTAATAGGAACAGAGGGTAAGCATACATTGGTCCTTTTCAGGTTGGCAAGGTGCAATAAATGATATGCCATAGAGATCGGTGCTGGGACCTCAACTATTTACAATTCATATAAATGACCTCCATGAAGAACAGACAAAATTTGTTGACAAATTTGTTGCTCACACAAAGATAGTTAGGAAAGTAAGTTGTGAAGAGGACAGAGGAAGCTACATAAGATGGAGAAAGATTGAATGAGTGAGCAAAGATATGGCAAATGGAGTATAATGCAGGAAAATGGGAAATTGTTTTTTTGCAGGAAACATTTTAAAAAATTATCTAAATGGCAAGAGACTGCTAAGATCTGAAATGCAGAGGGACCTGGATGTCCTCATGTATGAATCACAAAAGGTTAGTATGTAGGTATGGCAAGTAATTAGAGAAACTAGTACTGTTATCATTTATCGCAAGAGGAATTGAACACAAAGTAGGGAGGATAAGCTTCATTTACATACGACAGTGGTGAGGCCACTGGTATACTGTGCACAATATTGGTCACGTTATATAAGAAAGGATGTAAATTTGCCTGAAGCAGTACAGAAAAGGTTTACCAAACTAATTCCTAGAATGAACAGGTTGTCATATGAGGAATGGTTGGACAGGCTAGGCTTGTAACCACTGGAATTTAGAAAAAATAAGACGTGAATTTATGAAATATTTAAATCCTAAGGAGCTTTGATTTGGTTAATGTGGAAAGGATGCTTCCACTTGGGGAAGAATTTAGAATTAATGGTCATAGAGTCATAAAGTCATACAGCACAGAAATGGACCCTTCGGTCCAACTCATTCGTGCCAACCAGACATCCCAATGTGACCTAGTTCCATTTGCCAGCATTTGGCACATATCTGTCTAAACCCTTCCTATTCATATTTACATCCAGACACCTTTTAAATGTTGTAATTCTATCTGCCTCCACCACTTCTTATGTCAGCTCATTCCATTCAAGCATGACTCTCTGCTTGAAAACGCTACCTCTCAGGTCCTTATTAAATCTTTCTCCTCTCGCCTTAAACATATGGAAAAGGGGTTGCCCATTTAAAACAGAGTTAAGGATATTTCTTTTTTCACAGAAGTCTGTGAATCGTTGGAACACCCTTTCTCAACAGGGATTGGAAATGCAGTCTTTGAATATTTTTTAGGGCAGAGGTCAATAGATTTTTGATAAGCAAGGTGATGAAAGAATATCAGAAACAGGCAGGAATGTGGAGTAATTACATCAGCCATAATCTTACACAATGGTGGAGCAGGGGTCAGGGGCTGAATAGCTTACTTCTGCTCCTAAGACCAAGGTAAATTTCTATCTTATTATCGAGTCAGTTATCTCATTGCTATCTATGGGATCTTGCTAGTACAATCTGTCTGCCACATTTACCTAAGCTTCAACAGTAACTACATTTCAAAAAACAATGCTGCCTGTGAAACCCGCTACAGGAATGTAAATATCTATATGAATCCAAATCTCAACTGCACCCAATAGCTTTCACCTCTTTTTTTTCTCTAAGTACTTCAAGTGGAGTCGCAGGTAGATAGGATAGTAAAGAAGGCGTTTGGTATGCTTTCCTTTATTGGTCAGAGTATTGAGTACAGGAGTTGGGAGGTCTTGTTGCAGCTGTACAGGACATTGGTTAGGCCACTGTTGGAATATCGCGTGCAATTCTGGTCTCCTTCCTTTCGGAAAGAGGTTGTGAAACTTGAAAGGGTTCAGAAAAGATTTACAAGGATGTTGCCAGGGTTGGAGGATCTGAGCTACAGAGAGAGGCTGAACAGGCTAGGGCTGTTTTCCCTGGAGCGTCGGAGGCTAAGGGGTAACCTTATAGTGTTTTACAAAATTATGAGGGGCATGGATAGGATAAATAGACAAAGTTTTTTCCCCGGGTTGGGGTGTCCAGAACTAGAGGGCATAGGTTTAGGGTCAGAGGGGGAAAGATATAAAAGAGACCTAAGGGGCAACTTATTCATGCAGAGGGTGGTACGTGTATGGGATGCCAGAGGATGTGGTGGAGGCTGGTACAATTGCAACATTTAAGAAGCATTTGGATGGGTATATGAATAGGAAGGGTTTGGATGGATATGGGCTGGGTGCTGGCAAGTGGGACTAGATTGGGTTGGGATATCTGGTCGGTATGGACGGGTTGGACCGACGGGTCCGTTTCCATGCTGTACATCTCTATGACTCTATGACACTTCCTGGATGCCTTCCTTCTGCACCAAAAAGCCCAAGTTTATCCAGACTTCCATCACAACATAGATCCCTGACATCCTGCACTAAGAAGTGGAGTTCTCTGCACGAGCTCCAGGATTTTAGCTATTATATATTGATCCTCCAACTCTCTCATTTCTTGGTGACCAGAGTTGTGTGCAGCATTCAATCTGCCTGAATGCATTAAAGTCATTACCTTCTCTGTATTACTCCATTGTTTTGGCCACATAGTAAAATATCCACTTAAGGTTAAGGATCACAGTTCTGCATCAACTGAACAAGATTAACATTGAAAACCCATATTACTTCATCTATCTTAGCTGATGAACATTTAGGGGAGCAATGTAGATATCAGTGGGCTTACATAGTTTGAGAGGTAAAAACAATAACTGCAGATGCTGGAAACCAGACTCTGGATCAGTGATGCTGGAAGAGCACAACAATTCAGGCAGCATCCAACAAGCAGCGAAATCGACGTTTCGGGCAAAAGCCCTTCATCAGGAATAAAGGCAGAGAGCCTGAAGCGTGGAGAGATAAGCTAGGGGAGTGTGGGGGTGGGGAGAAAGTAGCATAGAGTACAATGGGTGAGTGGGGGAG
>NC_057737.1:3514060-3514341 GCF_004010195.1 Chiloscyllium plagiosum | reverse complement strand
GTGGAGTGGATAGGTGGAAAAGGAGCGAGGCAGGTCGGACAAGTCTGGACAAGTCAAGGGGACAGTGCTGAGCTGGAAGTTTGAAACGAGGATGAGGTTGGGGAAGGGGAAATGAGGAAGCTGTTGAAGTCCACATTGATGCCCTGGGGTTGAAGTGTTCCGAGGCGGAAGATGAGGCGTTCTTCCTCCAGGCGTCTGGTGGTGAGGGAGCGGCGGTGAAGGAGGCCCAGGACCTCCATGTCCTCGGCAGAGTGGGAGGGGGAGTTGAAATGTTGAGCCAC
>NC_057737.1:3509617-3510977 GCF_004010195.1 Chiloscyllium plagiosum | reverse complement strand
GCCAAACGTCAACTCGAGGACACCTCTTCCAACTGCCCCCTCGACCATGACCCCACTCCCCATCACTAAACCATCATCTCCCAGACCATACACAACCTCATCACCTCAGGATATCTCCCACCCACAGCTTCCAACCTCATAGTCCGGGAACCCCGCACTGCCCGGTTCTACCTCCTTCCCAAGATCCACAAGCCTGACCACCCTAGCTGACCCATTGTCTCAGCATGCTCCTGCCCCACTGATCTCATATCTACCTACCTCTCTCAGCATGCTCCTGCCCCACTGAACTCATCTCTACCTACCTCGACACTGTCCTATCCCCCCTAGTCCAGAGACTCCCCACATACGTTCGGGACACCACCCACGCCTTCCACCTCCTCCAAGACTTCCGTTTCCCCGCCCCCCAACGCCCCATCTTCACCATGGATATCCAATCCCTCTACACCTCCATTCGCCATGACCAGGGCCTCGAAGCCCTCCGTTTTTTCCTCTCCAGACGTCTCCATCAGTACCCTTCCACTGACACTCTCATTCGTTTGGCCGAACTGGTCCTCACCCTTAACAATTTCTCCTTTGAATCCTCCAACTTCCTCCAGACCAAAGGGGTAGCCATGGGCACATGTATGGGCCCCAGCTATGCCTGTCTCTTTGTTGGCTACGTAGAACAGTTGATCTTCCGTAATTACACCGGCATCACTCCCCACCTCTTTCTCCGCTACATTGATGACTGCATTGGCGCCACCTCGTGCTCCCGCGAGGAGGTTGAGCAATTCATCAACTTCACCAACACATTCCACCCTGACCTGGACCATCTCTGACACATCCCTCCCCTTCCTGGACCTCTCCATCTCCATTAGTGACGACCAACTTGACACTGACATTTTTTACAAACCCGACTCCCACAGCTTCCTGGATTACACCTCTTCCCATCCTACCTCTTGCAAAAATGCCATCCCGTATTCCCAATTCCTCCGCTTCCGTCGTATCTGCTCCCAGGAGGACCAGTTCCACCATAGAACACACCAGATGGCCTCCTTCTTTAGAGACTGCAATTTCCCTTCCCACGTGGTTAAAGATGCCCTCCAACGCATCTCGTCCACATCCCGCACCTCCGCCCTCTGACCCCACCCCTCCAACCGTAACAAGGACAGAACGCCCCTGGTGCTCACCTTCCACCCTACCAACCTTCCCATAAACCAAATCATCCGCCGACATTTCCGCCACCTCCAAACAGACCCCACCACCACCAGGGATATATTTCCCTCCCCACCCCTCTCCACCTTCCGCAAAGACCGTTCCCTCCGTGACTACCTGGTCAGGTCCACATCCCCCTACGACCCACCCTCCCATCCTGCCACTT
>NC_057737.1:3463969-3509273 GCF_004010195.1 Chiloscyllium plagiosum | reverse complement strand
CTAGCTTATCTCTCCACGCTTCAGGCTCTCTGCCTTTATTCCTGATGAAGGGCTTTTGCCCGAAACGTCGATTTCGCTGCTTGTTGGATGCTGCCTGAATTGCTGTGCTCTTCCAGCACCACTGATCCAGAATTACATAGTTTGAGAGTCTGTGGTGTTTGGTTATTTGTCTGCTACATATGTCTGATCTCAATGTCAAAACCTGGTACATAAATCTATCAATTCCATAATGTAAAAGCATGGTGGTATGGAAAGAAATTTCATTTCTGTAGCAAGTTGCTGAACCAAGTTTCTTCTTATCTTCTCCTATTATTTGTTTTTCTACTGGAAATGAAGCTAGTCAACATGTTAAAGTCACTACACTACAACAATAACCAGCTTTACTTAATCAAATATAAAGCATTTTGGGCTACCCGACAGTAGTGAAAGGGGCTGTATAAGTGCAACTCTTTCTTTTTTCGACAACCTAATGGTTCGGAAGAAACCTAACCAACCAGTACATAGTTTTAAATCACATCATTCATTCAGAAGCAAAAGTCAATTCATAACGTCTGTTCAAGTCAAGCAACCATGGAGATAAGGTTGGGTCCCTGTGGTCAGTTGGCTAGCTTTATCACACATTATTTGTTCAGATCAGAGATAAACATGGATTTTAGGCTTTATAATATTTGTACAAGCTGATCAAAGAGAGAAAATGATCAGGATGTGAATCTAGCTGCTGGTCAGTCACATTATGGACTGTCCACACTTCCTAATACCTGGAGGCTGCCAGTGCAGTAGAATCCATTTACATTCCAAGTAAATTTAACTATACCAAAGCAAAAAAAAAGGAAAAACAAATCTATGGTTGCATAGCTGTGGGTAAATTTATAAAGTGGATTATGGAGATACAGTGTTTCAAAATCTGTGCTTCTGTCTGATTCCTGGAAATGGATGAGGATTAATTGGTGAAAATGGGATATAACTGCAATTAAAACTGTATGTGGAGGCAATACTATGACTTTAAGAGGTGTATTTTCTCCTGGATATTTTTGTAGAGAGATTTTGAGCCATAGGTTTCGAGCTGTCTCCATCAAGCCAATCAAATAAACAGCTTGTGAGGTTTTGGGCTTGTTAAAAGTTGGAACAATAGAAACAGCACGAATGGGTGGAGTCAAGCTCCCACAGAACTGGGGTTTTAGTTTTCTTCTCAGTTGGGGTTGTTGGGGTTTTGAAGCTGCTGTACATCTCTTCCTGATATATCAAAACACGTGAGCTGTCTTCCTCTATCAGAATTTTCTCTTGATGTTCTTTCCTCTGGACTGGAGAAACATTGTATGTTTCTACTTTCTAAAATAATCTATTTCATTGAATTTGTCTTTGTCAAAGGTGTGTTTATGGAATATTACTATATTGGAACTGTTGCTATTTAGTAGTAAAATAATCTATTATTCTGCTAGATTTTCCAATACAGTTGAAGTTATACCAATTCTTTATTATTTTGTCTGTATTTTAGCTGTAGGGTAAGAAAAAATCTGTTTTGCTTAAAGCTGAATAGTGTAACTAATCAAATTACATCTGGAACACAGCACCTTACACTCGCCTTTACTTAAGATAAAACTTAGAGTCCAGGCTATCTCCTTGATACATGTGAAGAGGGTTTGATGTAATCTATAACAATGCATTATTTAAATATCTCAAGCTGAAGAGTACGAGTCGAGAGTGTGTTGCTGGAAAAGCACAGCATGTGAGGCAGCAGCCGAGGAGCAGAAGAATTGACCTTTCGGGCCAGAGTCCTTCATCAGGAATCAGCCCCATTCCTGATGAAGGGCTCTGGACCGAAATGTCGATTCTCCAGTTCCTCGGATGCTGCCTGGCCTGCTGTGCTTTTCCAGCAACACACCCTCGACTCTGATCTCCAGCATCTGCAGACCACACTTTCTCCAAGCTGAATAGTATGCCAAGTTTGTCCAGAAGAAAGTGATAAACTATTCAGTCGCTAACTTTAGGTTCTGATGTAAGCTCAATCACTCTCCATATTTAAACACATATTGACTACTCAATAACTGTTGTGCAATCACACCTTTCTAGCCATCAATCTCTACCATCGGTTTTCAAACTGATGGCTCCAAGGCAATTTCTGGCTTTCGAGTCAACATTGTCTTTCTGCCCATCAAGGAATGGACACAATATATTCTCCAAAGTAGCAGCTTAAGAACACTACATTCTTCATCAATTTTCATACATTTGTTTCTGAGTGCTTGTAACTTAGCGAGTGCTTGTAACTGTTTGAATAGGAGAAAGTGAGGACTGCAGATGCTGGAGATCAGAGCTGAAAATGTGTTGCTGGAAAAGCGCATCAGGTCAGGCAGTATCGTAACTGTTTGAATAGTATGTCAAAGCCCTACATAAAAGTTTGTAAATCATGTTCTATATGAAATCTGATGTCAGGTATTTTCCTCAAACAAAATTTTCTTCCAGCCTATCCAGTACCTTGTGCCTAATGTCTAAATTCACACTATACCTTAGCCTCTGTCTCTCCACGATGTAAAGTGTATAAATGATGCACGGCACTCTGTGAGGATGAACATGGATGTGTCAAGATTCGAAATACATGAAAGTCATGGCCTTGTGTGTCAGTGGTAACCAGCAGCATTCCTGAAATGAACATTAATAACACAAATTAACAAAGCTAACTCCTGACACACAGTGGATTAGATCAGTTCAACATAAAGTACATTTTTACTATAAATTTTAAATTAAGGTTAGGTTGGTGCATTCAACACGGTAATTCAAAATCAAGGCAGTTAAACATTTCTAAAAATTCTAAAAAGATTAAAGTTTTTGTTTTTACTCATCAGGGCTACATGCAAGAAAACCAGCTTTAAAAGGAAAAAAAAAATTAAACAGCATGAGAAAGGGTGCTGATTGTTTAAAGAAAGCAATATAAAAGACAGTTAAAAAGGAAGACTGCATAATGTGACACCACTATGACAGGCAAGAGTGGAATGACTGGATAATTCCCTTTTAAATCACATTAGAGACTGTACTATTTATAACATTTGATATTGATCTTAAGCACATAATTTGTATTTTGCAACTATCTTCCACTCATTGTATTTTGCTGGAGAATTTTGAGAGACTGTGGCAGATTTGGTCTCACATTTTGTTTGCTCTCGGGTCATTTTCAGCAGCCTATTCAGACACTAAGGACTCTCTACAGTGGGCAAATTGACATATTTAGCTCAAGCCACACCTTGATAAGAGTTGAAGCGTGCACCAGTAGCAACCATGTGGAACTAACATCAAAGAACTAACTGCTACTTAAAATGCAAACAGGTGGGGGGAATCCAAGATGGCAGCATCCTGCTAGGATCACGTTTGCTGGGCTCCGTGCTACAACATCAACAAGACAGAGCTAGAACCTGTCCCATCCATGTTACTGTGAGTAAAAACATAATAAAAGAGTTAGAGAACCTGAAAAGTTACTTATCTTTGTTTTTTACTGCAGAGAATGCCAAAGAAAGGAGGAAGCTCACCCTGGGCTGGAGCCACGGCCCAGCCCGGGGGGCAGTGGGCTTGCTTACTCACCAGACCGTGGTTGAGGAGCTGGCCAAATCTCGTAAGGTCTTGGGGAAGCAGATCGAAGAAAAAATCGAGGAGAAGCTAGCTCTGCTACACTGCAAGACTGGGGCAAAAGAACTGATTAACTCGAGCGCTGGGCTGCAGGGGCAGAGGCAGAGACTGACTCCTCCAAGAGATTGAAGCCCTGGAAACACAGGTCCGTGGTTGTTGGATCTGGTGGATGATCTCAAAAACAGGGACAGAAAGAACCTACGTGTTGTTGGCATACCAGAGCAACCAGTGGAGTTCTTTGAGAAAAGGTTCCCAAATTCCTTAGTTTGGATGCTGAAAAGGGATGGATAAAGATTGCGAGAGCCCACTGGGTTGTGGCACAAAAGCCAGGTATGAACCAGCGCCCCTGTCCTGGTAAGGTCCCATTATTATAAAGACAAGCAAAGAGTCATGGAAGCTTCCAGAGCCCAAGGGAGGAATCCGAAGACATTGGTGTGTGACAGCTCCAGGATCATGTCCTTTCAAGACTCCTCGGCAGCGGTGATCCAGAAAATGAAGTCCCAAGACGCGTCAAGAAGAGATTGAGAGAGTGTGGGATCCAGTATTCTTTAAGATATCCAGCAGTGCTTCAGATCATTCATAATGGATCTAGACATTTATTCAACTCGCCAGAGAAAGCGAGGAACTTTGTGGACACGCTGACTTAAATCGAACGACCGAATATACATGGAGGACAGAGCTGCTCAGATTTGTTCTTCTTTAAAGAGGACTTGGTGGAGTCTCGTTTTTGTTGGTAATTTACCTTTAATCTCTAAGCTAAATTATACCAAGGGATGGGTGACATATCTATTTTTAACTTACTTGTTTATAGTACTAATCTTGTTTTTGTTTCTTTTCCAACCGGGCTGTCGGCGTATGTGGCTCGACCCTAGCTGGTAGGAGTTGAGAGGGCGGTTGGGATGGTTAGTAGGGTTGTGAGATGTGTCAGTGCCCCCTCCGAATGGGGGGAAATTCCTCTAATCAGTGTCTTTGGTGATTTTTTGTTTGTTTTGTTTTTGGTGTATATAGTTTTTGTAAGTTTTGTAGCTTTGTTGCTGCAGTTATTTTAGTTTGTGCAGTTTTTGTGTTTTATGGATTTTCTTGCATTGAAGCTCAACGATGTATAGTTTGAGTTCTCCCTCTCTGGAGTCTAAATGGTGCTATGGAAGGTTTTGGCTAAGGACATGCTCAAGTGGTGCATCTAGACCATTAAGGGGAGTCACTCACCGGTCAAGAAGAAGATGTTACTTTGCGGAAACACACCTAGATGATGCAGAGCACTTGAAACTGCAGCAGAATGGGAATGACCGAATTTATTTCTCATCTTACAATACGAGGAGTTGAGGGATGGCCATTCTAGTTAGAAAGAATCTCCCACTTAAGTTGTTAGAGTGTATTAAAGACACACATGGGAGATTTGTAATCTTTAAAGCTCTGATACCAGGGGAAGTATACGAGATCTTAAATGTTTACTGTCTCCCGGTCCACCCCCTTAAGTTCTTGACAGATGCACTTTCTAAACTTGCTAACCTTGCATCTCAGCGTATTATTGTGGGGATTTCAATTGTCTAATAGATCCTATAGTGGACAGATTGCCCAAAGGCCCTCCGATATCTTCTTCACAATCTAAGCTATTAAGGGATTTATGTACTGAACCGGGATTGGTAGGCGCTTGGAGGCACCTTCACCCTACTGGTAGGGATTTCACATTCTTCCTGAATCCGCATAAAGGCCGTACCAGGATTGATCTTTATTTGACCCCTGCAGTGCATCTGGGCTCGGTGGTGTCATGTGCAATTGGCAATATCACTATTTCTGATCACGGCCCAGTGTATTTAATGGTCAAGAATAAGGATACTATGCTAGGTTTGAGGACTGGACCCCTTCTTCCTCAAGGATAGTAGGTTTACTGAATTCTTTTCTATTGAATTCAGGACTTTTTTAGGCATTAATTCAGGTTTGGCTAGTACTCCATCCATTCTCTGGGAAACTACTAAACCTATGCTAGGGAGTTAGTTACTTCCGATTCAACCAGTAAGAAACAACAAATGGGTGAGCAGCAACGCTTGCTCGGGACACATCTGAAAGCAGCTGAAAAGGCAAACCTTGACAGGCCTTCGCTGGCTAAACTGCAGAGGATCAAAGCACTTCTGTCAACACTGAACTCCATGCTTACACAGACAGCCAAGAAGGTATCTCGCCATGGAAAGGAGTGCTCCTCAAGCCATTACCTCAATCAGGGACGACACTGGAAATTTAACCCATGATTCTAAAAGGACCAATGCAGTATTTCGGAAATTTTATTCTGAACTATACCAGACTGAAAGTTGTGAGGATGGGCGGGTTAGGATGGAGTCTTTTTTTAAGAACTTGGACCTTTCGGGAGTGAGCCCTGAACAACGGTCTCTCCTTGATGCCCTGTTGTCAGGGCAGGAGGTGCAGGAGGCTGTGAGGCAGCTCCAGAATGGAAAAGCGCCTGGTCCTCATGCACTCCGCAGTGAGTTCTATAAGGAATTATAAGTATGTTGTCAGGACTGATGCTTAGTATGTTTAACAACTCACACAGTTGTGGCCTCCTCCCACCATCTCCAAGAGAGGCGAACATCTCTCTCATCCTGAAAAAAGGAAAGGCCCCAGAGGATTGTGCTTTCTGTAGGCCCATTTCACTCCTAAACGTCGAATTCAAAATCCTATCCAAGACTTTGGCACTAAGGCTAGAAACTGTACTACCCTCCATCATTATGGAGGACAAGATGGGGTTTATAAAAAATTGCAGATCATCAAATAATGTCAGGAGGTTACTTAATGTGATCCAAGTATGTCAACAGCAATTGGTACAGGGATTAGTGATCTCTTTAGATGCAGAAAAGGCATTTGACCGGGTTGAGTGGCCATATCTTTTTTTATACTTTAAAGTGGTCTGGCTTGGGCAAGGCCTTCATCAGATGGGTAGAGGTTTTGTATAGTGACCCTCTTGACGCGATCCTCACCTATGGTGTGCGGTCAAGCAATTTCAATATTTGTAGGGGCAGTCAACAAGGCTGTCCCTTATCACCATTGCTTTTTACATTGGTGATTGAACTGCTGGTGGAGCAATATGCAGGAATCCCAATATATCCGCTCCAGAAGTGGAGACATGGTCACATAAGATTGCATTCTATGCAGATAATGTCCTTGTCTTTTTATTAAACCCAAAAATTTCAGTGGCACACCTGACACCAATTTATTTTGGTGGATTTTTGGGTTAAAAGATCAATTTTGCAAAATCAGAGGCCATGCCCATGGGTGGTCTTCCGAGAATGCCTGATCCTGAGGGCGAAACTTATTTCCCTTTAGATGGTCGCAGAAGGGCTTTCTCTACTTAGGTATACTTATTGTCCCAGTCTTTGATCGGTTATTTTAAACCAATTTTGCCCATTTATTCCACAGAATCAAGCAGGACCTTTGTAGATGGGCAGCGCTTCCGATCTCTTAGCTAAGTCGGATAGCCCTCATTAAAATGAACATTCTGCCCCATTGTTTTGTATTCGATGCGAATGCTTCCTCTAAAAGCAAACATAAAGAAGACTGAACGGATGGTTCAGTTCCTTCACCTGGAATCGCAAGTGACCCCTAATTAAACTGAGTAAACTGCAGTTACCTTACAGACTGGGAGGAGTGGGCCTCCCAGACATCAAAAACTATCAATTAAGCTCGTTGCTATCTTATGTGAGTGACTAGGCCCGAGGGGAACCTCACTCACTTTGGTAGGACATCGAAGCATCTCAGGCAAGATGCCCCTTTACTAGCCTGCTGTTCTTAGACATAATGAGGACAGTTAAGAATATTGTCATAGCCCAATAGTTATTAATACTGTCAAGGCGTGGAGGGCAATGTGTCAGAGGGCAATATTGCCAAAACATAATTTTTTGCACCCATAGTTGGTATGCCTGGGATGATGACTCAGGTTTAAACTATGGGCAGCGAGGGGCGTGTCTTTCCTTGGTGATTTATTCGAAGGGGACATACTGATGTCTTTTGAGCAACTGGCTCAGAAATATGAGTTGCCCGCTCTTCCGCTTTTTTCAAATTAAAAATTTCATACAAAAAGAGACCACACTTCTAACTGATTTTTATAGATCCAACATGGAGAAGAGGGTGCTGAGCGATGAGGGTACACTTTCTGTGAGAAATATTTATCACCTACTGGGAGAAAGTCCCTCGGATGAGTCCGAATGGCTCTGGAAGGTATGGGAGAGTGAGCTAGACATTGAGATTTCTTCTGATGTGCAGGAGGATATCTGGGAAAGTGCAAGAAGGATCTTGATTTGCAACAGAACCCATGCCTTGCAGTTGAAGATTCTGCACACGGTCCACTTGGCTCCAGACCGCCTCGCAGAATTTAAAGCGGGAGCATCTCCAATGTGTCCTAAATGCCAAGGTAGTCTGGGCACGCTCACTCATTGTCTCCGGTCCTGCCACAAGCTGCGGGCATACTAGAGCACTGTGGTAAGTGAAATAGAAAAGGTCTTGGGGACAGAGGTGGAGATTGACCCGGTATCTCTTCTTCTTGGCCTTATTAATTGACTTCCATTAGATGCATACAAAACAAGGCTTTTCAGTATCCTCACTTTTTGTGCAAGAAAGAACATTTTGTTAGGGTGGATGGGTGTCTGAAAATCCCCCAGGGCTGTTGGGTTGGCGTAATGGAAATGGAACACATCCCCTTAGACTTTCTTATGACTATGGTGCACCATAAAACTGAGAATTTTTATAACTGAGAATTGTGGCAGCCCTTCTTCGGCTACTTGGGTACAGATTTGTCTGTCATACTAATAAGAGCCTTTATATAGCCAAAGCAATTCTGTTCAATTAATCTGGTATCCAGAGAGGAGGAACTACAAACATATGAATACGTATAAATTTATGTGGTCGATGGTTGAGGGCTATTGCTTTGTTTCGTTGAACTGTATTATCATCATTATTATTATTGTTATGATCTTCCTTTCTTTAGTTAGTTATTTATAAATATTATTTACTTATCTATGTAATTAGTGCGGCTTTTTTACATTGGTTTGAATTGTTTGATTTTGTATTTATTGTAATATTCAAAAAAAATCCTTTTTTTCAATAAAAAATACATTTTAAAAAATCAAACAACTACTTATTTTGGAAGCTGTAAAACATGCTAAAAGCTAATATTTGTCGTTTTATCCTCCCCTTATACTGACCAGTTGTCAGGATAAACAAGTCACTGCTGAAAACTATCAATGCTGCTTGAAGGGATAACTATTTAATATGCACCTGCTGCTGCAGCTGTAAAGATGATCACTAAAGCAACCTTCCACTTGGTTCCTGAGCCATTCTATATCATAATGCTGTCTGCCCACCACAACATCCCACATATTCATAGAGTCATAGAGATGTACAGCATGAAATTAGACTCTTCGGTCCAACTCATCCATGCCGACCAGATATCCCAACCCAATCTGGTCCCACCAGCCAGCTCCCAGTAACCCTCCAGTCCCTCCGTACCCATGCAGATGCCTTTTAAATGTTGCAATTGTACCAGCCTCCACCACTTCTTCTGGCAACCCATTCCACACGTGCACCACCCTCTGTGTGAAGAAGTTGCTCCTTAGGTCTCTTTTATATCTTTCCCCCTCTGACCCTAAACCTATGCCCTCTAGTTGGGATTCATCCCACCCCAGGGAAAAGACCTTGTCTATTTACTCTATGCATGCCCGTCATGATTTTATAAACCTCGACAAGTCACCCCACAGGCTCCGACGCTCCAAGGGAAAACAACCCCAGCCTATTCAACCTCTCTCTATAGCTCAAATCCTCCAACCCTGGCAACACCCTTGTAAATCTTTTCTGAACCCTTTCAAGTTTCACAACATCCTTCTGGTAGGAAGGTGACCAGAATTGCACGCAATATTCCAACAGTGGCCGAACCAATGCCCTGTACAGCCACAACATGACCTCCCAACTCCCTGTACTCAATACTCTGACCAATAAAGAAAAGCATACCAAAGCCTTCTTCACTATCCTATCTACCAGCAACTCGACTTTCAAGGAGCTATGAAACTGCACTCCAAGATGTCTTTGTTCAGCAACACTCCCAAGGACCTTACCATTAAGTGTTTAAGTCTTGCTAAGATTTTCTTTCCCAAAATGCAGCACCTCGCATTTATATGAATTAAATTCCATCTGCCAATCCTCAGCCCATTGGCCCATCTGATCAAGATCCTGTTGTAATCTAAGATAACCTTCTTCGCTGTCCACTACACCTCCGATTTTGGTGTAATCTGCAAGCTTACTAACCATACCTCTTATGCTCACATCCAAATCAGTTATATAAATGACGAAAAGTAGTGGACCCAGCACCGATCCTTGTGGCACTCCATTGGTCACAGGCCTCCAGTCTGTAAAGCAACCCTCCACCACCACCCTCCGCCTTCTACCTTTGAGCCAGTTCTGTATCCAAATGGCTAGTTCTCCCTGTATTCCATGAGATCTAACCTTGCTAATCAGTCTCCCATGGGGAACCTTGTGAAACGCCTTACTGAAGTCCATATAGATCACATCCACCACTCTGTCCTCATCAATCCTCTTTCCTACTTCATCAAAAAACTCAATCAAGTTTGTGAGACATGATTTCCCACGCACAAAGCCATGCTGACTATCCCTAATCAGTCCTTGCCTTTTCAAATACATGTACATCCTATCCCTCAGGATTCCCTCCAACAATTTGCCCACCACCAATGTCAGGCTCACTGGTCTATAGTTCCCTGGCTTGTCCTTACCACCTTTCTTAAACAGTGGCACCAGGTTAGTCAACCTCCAGTCTTCAGGCACCTCACCTGTGACTATCGATGATACAAATATTTCAGCAAGAGGCCCAGCAATCACGTCTCTAGCTTCCCACACAGTTCTAAGGTACACCTGATCAGGTCCTGGGGATTTATCCACTTTTATGTGTTTCAAGACATCCAGCACTTCCTCCTCTGTAACATGGACATTTTTCAAGATGTCACCATTTATTTCCCTACATTCTATGTCTTCCATGTTCTTTTCTAAACACTGCCGCAAAATACTCATTTTGTATCTCCCTCATCTCCTGTGGCTCCAGAAAAAGGCCGCCTTGCTGATCTTTGAGGGGCTGTATTCTCTCCCTAGTTACCCTTTTGTCCTTAATGTATTTTTATAAACCCTTTGGATTTTCCTTAACCTTATTTGCCAAAGCTATCTCATGTCCCCTTTTTGCCCTCCTGATTTCCCTCTTAAGTATACTCCTATTGCCTTTATACTCTTCTAAGGATTCATTTCATCTATCCTGTCTATACCTGACATATGCTTCCTTCTTTTTCTTAACCAAACCCTCAATTTCTTTAGTCATCCAGCATTCCCTATACCTACCAGTCTTTCCTTTCACCCTAACAGGAATATACTGTCTCTGCACTCTCGTTATCTCATTTCTGAAGGCTTCCCACTTTCCAGCCATCTCTTTACCTGTGAATATCTGCCCCCAATCAGCTTTTGAAAGTTCTTGCATAATACCATCAAAATTGGCCTTCCTCCAATTTAGAACTTCAACTTTTAGATCTGGTCTATCTTTTTCCACCACCGCTGCTGAGATGTCCTAGAAGAACATGATCTTAGAGCCCTCGTAAACTAGGGCCTTTGGATCTTTCCCCTGGATTCTGGAAGCTTCCATGATTCTCTCTTTATCTCTATAGTGATGAAACCAAGATAGGACAAGAACATTAGTCAAAACCTGACCTCCACACTGTGACCCAGTGAGCCCTCTCAATCTTCAAGCTTCACATTCCAGCCTCCAAGTTAAGGAATTTCGGTAAACAGTCCTCAATAAATTCCAATGGTCGCTCACCTTCCTTACCCTCCGGCAGACTGACGATCCAAATAGTTTTTCTCCTGCACCTGTTCTCGAGGTCATCAATCTGGTCAAGTAAATTATGGATCTGGGTCTCCAGGGACTGGATCCTATCCTTGGAGAAATCAGTATCAGCTTCCAACACTGTGACTCTGTGTTCGACCTCATCCACTCTTTTCTCCAGGCCTCCCAGCTGCTGTCATGCTTCTGAAGCATGATAGCAATCAGGACCAGCTTCTCCTCTATCTGTTTCCGCAACACCTCGCGAGACTTCATGACTTTACCAGGACTCAATTTTTAGGAAATTGAGTCTGAGGATCCTGCAGACTGGGCCATGGGCCTGGCCTCGGATGTACCTGCTCCCTTCTTCGGCGTCCCTGACTGGCGAAAACCAAGGTAAGCTGTTCTCTAACAGTTTTCTGGGACTCCATGACATATCTAGAGTCCCAGGAAATCGCGGTGGTCCGTGTGGGGCAGGTTAGAACTTCGTCCTGCTTGTGATATGGTTCAGAGCTCTGCAACGCAATCTTTCTAGATCACTGCCAACTTGAATCCACCCCCCCCCCCCCAAAACATTCTTGACCATCTTATCCACTTGTGTTGCCACTTTCAGGAAATTGTGGACCTGTATGTTTTTGTGTGTTGTGACGTTTTCTGGTGTGGTAGTTTTAATTCTCGAGTTGACAAGATAGATATCAATAAGGAAGTATATTTGTCCTATTCTAGCATACTCATCCAGGTGGAATTATAAGACATTCCCCCCACAACTGCTTTCACCTGCTTAAAACAATCCCTGGTATTATTTTACATTTACATTCTATGTGTTAGTCCATACTGTTTTTAGGATTCTGCAAATAAATAATTTTCCTACATTGACAGACATTACAACACAATCAAGGACAACAGCAATCTTTCATTATTGGACAGATTTGCCCTCGCCTTGTTGAAATTCCATATTAACCCTGTTTGCATGTCTGTGACAGTATGATTTACAGATAATGCCTGTTATTGGTTTGAAGGTGCAACATTCCTGATCTTCCAAAGGTTACTCGAAAGGCCAAAGTCCCACCAAACTTCTTGAAACTACATTCAGATCAGGTTGTAAAAATTAAAAGATGAATGCGATTCCCCGGCACTACTATTGAAGGATAGAACATAGAACATTACAGCGCAGTACAGGCCCTTCGGCCCTCGATGTTGCGCCGACTTGCCATACCAATCTGAAGACCATCTAACCTACACTATTTCATGTATGTCCATATGCTTGTCCATTTGTCAGCAACCTTTCATCACCTTCTCAAGGGGCAACCAGAGATGGGCAATAAGTGCTAGCCCAGCCAACAACACTCACGCCATTTGAAAACATTTTGTTAGTGCAAAGCAAGATGCTATAAATAAAAAATGAATAACCAGATGAACGATTTGTTATGATGCTAGTTGAGGCATGGTCATTGAGTCAGATCATTAGGGGAACATAGATAAGAAAATACCTAATGACGCAGGAAATTAATAAGGAAAGTCCCGAGTTAGCTTTGAGTCACTACCATGGGATCATTTGATGGCCTTTCAATAGGAATGGGTTAATGTCTCCTCTAAAAGATTGATCTGTCAACAATTCAGAACTCATTCAGAGTCATAGAGTCAAACAGCAGGGAAACAGATCTTTTATAGTTCAGTCATTCCTAACCGACCATAATCCCAGGCTAAACTAGTCCCACCTGCCTGCGCTTGGCCCATTTTCCTCTAAACATTTCTTATTCACGTAATTATCTAAATGTCTTTTAAACATTGTAACTGCACTCGCAATCACCGTACATGAACCACCCTCTGTGCAAAAAAATTACCCCTTGTGTCTTTAAATCTTTCTCTTCTCACCTTAAAAATATGCCCCCTAGTCTTGAAATCCCCCATCGCAGGGAAAAGACACTTGCCATTCACTTTATCTATACCCAACATGGTTTTATAAATGTCTATAACGTCACTCCTCAATCTTCTACGCTCCAGTGAAAGAAGTCCTAGCCTATCTAGCCTCTCCTTATAACTCAAACCCTCCATTCCCGGCAACATCCTGCTAAATGTCTTTTGAAATCTCTCCAGCTTAATCATATCTTTCCTGTAACAGGGAGACCAGAACTGGATGCAGTATTCCAGAAGAGGCCTCACCAATGTCCTGTACAAAGATGTACAGGTCAGGTGAATTGGCCATGCTAAATTGTCCATAGTGTCAGGTGCATCAGTCAGAGGGAAATGGATATGGGTGGGTTACTCTTCGGAGGGTTAGTGTGGACTTGTTGGGCCGAAGAGCCTGTTTCCACACTGTAGAGGATCTAATCTAAACTCAGTTCAACAACTACAGCAGGGAGTTGAGCGTATGGTGCTGGAAAAGCACAGCAGATCAGGCAGCATTCGAGGAGCAGAAGAACCGACGCCTCAGGCAAAGGCCCCCCATCAAGAATGAAAGGCTTATGGCCGAAACTTCAACTCTCCCTCCCCCCGGATGCTGCCTGACCTGTGCCTCTCCAGCACCACCCTCTTGACTCTGATACTCCAGCATCTGCAGTCCTCACTTTCTCCTAGTTAACTACCGTGAGGACCCAATACTTATCAACTGAGCTGAGAGGTACACTGCCATCAGTTGAACCAAGGAGGATCTCACTCACCCCGGCACTCAAACAATTTACTAATATTTTGATAATTATCAGTAACAGGACTAGATTGCCAAGACAACTTAAAAATCTAGGAAATTATGTCAATCACTTCACTTGATTCCCCAGAAAAAGGAAGCCCTCCACATGAGGAACAGTCTCCTAGCAGAAGTTTGCCCAAAGGAGTTTCTGCTCTGGGTTCTGGTCTCCATCACTATTTAAAGAATTTTCACCACCTTCAAACATCCCAAGGCCAAAAGTGGGTGTGTCACAGGGAAGCCAGGCAGTATTGTGGAGACACCTCACTGGGAGTAGAACACTCTGAGGAACTACTGCCACAGATCTGAGGGATGTACACTGTTTCTAGAATGAACAGAACATACAGTCACTTACAGTGATTTTTGTTACTTTGATATGGATTCCATGGAAGCTCAACATTACTATCTCCAGCCCACAGCTTCCATATGGTTTTTTAAAGAGACTAGGCAGTATAAGGTCTTCTGGAGCAGATGGCGGTAAGTAGATCCTACGATATGTTGACCAAATCAAATCACATGCTAAAGTACTGAATTACTAATCTGACACAGGAACTGACTTTGATTTCCAGCTCACTCCACAGGAGGGTAACCCCCTTTGAACCTCTGACTTTGAAGCCTCAAACTAACCTGTCTGAGCTAAAAAAGGTGAGTGTTATTTCAAAATTTGCCAATTTCTACTGCAAATTCATTACAACTCTGAATGAAACATAGCCCTGACTTCAACTACCCAAAGCAAAGCAATTCTTTTCTAGCCCTGATTTAGTCTGATAGTTTATTATTTCTGTGAAGGGAGAGAGAAGGGGCATTCTCATTTCCATAATAACAGTACCTGCATTTACAACAGACCAAAATATAAGGGGCCTGCAGAATTAATTTGCTAATCAGGATGAGGGAATCACGAAATAGTGATGCAACAATTAGGTATCCAAGTTCAAAATGTGTCAAGGAATGAATGTGGTGTGGAAGCTTTTTGCTGTACATAGATAATTTCTTATCATTAGCAAATCGAGAAAAATGAACTGTGTTGCCCAATCTGCTCTTTAAACACTACCAGACTACCCATGTGCCATTGCTACTGCTCAACATTGACAACCAAAAATGAGAGACCTTATTTCCAGACTTTTTCCATTTAGGTATTTTATTTTATTCTCAGGGTTATCACAAAGTATGTGTAACAAAGTATCTACCACTCCATTAGTTCTGCAATTGTGTGACAACCTACATTTTGTGCTGAAATCCAGGAATGAGTCTTAAATACACAAACACCTTGAGAAATATGCAAATTAGAAAAAATGATTGAATTTAGGGTTCTTTAACATTGTGAAATGGTTTCACAGAGTAGTGAATGTCAATAACTGGGATCATATTTGTTAAGAAAAAAATATTTGCTACTAAATTTAATAAGGAAGTTGTATTTTTAACCCAGATGTCAGCAAGAATATGATACTTTCAGTTCTTCTATAATGCGATGGTTGAGCTCGTGTGCCAACCCACACAATAGGAAAATTGCATTTTAGAAACAGAGCTTAAAGTGTTGGCACTGTAATCGCGATACAGCCAACGCACGTTTTAAAAGCTTACACAGTAGAAACAGCGTCCCCAATTCATCAATCACATTACAGCAAATTTGTGTTGATGAAACATGCATTATAACAGAATGACCTGTATGTGGTAATCTGTTACCTTAATGTTGTGACAATAAAGGGAATCTGAAGTATTGTTCTCAGTTCTGTTAATCTGATAGAGAAGATTGAATTTTGGTGAATTGAGATTCCCATGGTGAAAAATTGTATTGGAGAATACCCAGATCATCCACCACAAAGAAAATTCTTCCCTTGTCGCAATTGTAATGAGGTCAGCCAGGGGGACCTCATAGAATAGGAGTGCCCTGATAATCTGGTACAATCAGAGAGCTCTGACTGACAGATCTAAACAGGAGTCTCAGATATCCTGTTTATTCTGAGAGCTGGCTCTGAGGGAGCTGGATTCAGTGTCAAGCATTCTCCACACGTAAATATAGGGTGATTTATTAACAGGAAGCTCCACAGCCTCTGTGCAATTATTTCAGTGACGATGAGAGAAAAGCATGCTCCTGAAGAAATTTGCTTCCAACAGTCATTTTTGAGTTGGGATAAGCATTTCTGGCATCATGCCATTATTTGGGAAAGCTTCACTCATTTGATCCTGCCATCAAAACCTGAGTCCACTATGAGGAAAGAATGCATTATTTTTTCCAGCCAAATGACATTGGGACAGATGAAAGGAAATGGGTAATTCTGCTGACAGCTTGTGGACATGCAGCATTTTCAGTTACCAGGAGCCTAATGTTTTCTGAAAACCAGATACTAAAACCTTTCAACAGTTGACTGATTTAGTTAAGGAATATTATGACCCCAAGCCTCCACTGATTCTGAGATGCTATTGGTATTATTTGGCACTTTGATAACCAGGGAAATCCATATCAGAATTCTTGACGAGGTTAAGATGACTGACAGAGGCATGTCACTTTGGTTTCACTCTTAAAGACATGCTGAGAGATCTTTTGATATCTGGGAATAATGATGTAATCATGCAAAAGCTTACTAGCTGACGCCCAACTGGACTTCAAACAGACACTACAACTGACTTTATCATTGGAAAATGTGGCAAGTGGAGCATATGAGTTACAGGGTATACCAATGGAAGTTGGCAGTCTCACCAGTCCGTCTGAGCTTGGAGGACACCACTTAAGTGACATCCTCTGGCTGAACTGGTCCTCACCCTTAACAACTTCTCTTTCCAATCCTCCCACTTCCTCCAAACTAAATGGGTAGCCATGGGCACCTGCATGGGCCCGAGCTATTCCTGCCTCTTTGTCGAGTACATGGAACAGTCCATCTTCCACAGCTACACCAGCACGATTCCCCACCTTTTCCTTCGCTACATTGATGACTGTATTGGCGCTATCTCGTACTCCCACAAGGAGGTTGAACAGTTCATCAACTTTACTAACAACTTTCACCTCAACCTCAAATTCACCTGGACCATCTCGGACACCTCCCTCCCCTTCCTGTACCAATCCATCTCCATCTCTGGCGACCGACTAACCACGGTCATCTACTACAAACCCACTGACTCCCAAAGCTACCTGGACTACACCTCTGCCCACCTGCCTCCTGTAAAAACACCACCCCTTATTCCCAATTCCCCTGCCTCCACCACATCTGTTCCCAGGATGACCAATCCCACCATAGAAAATCCCAGATGGCCTCCTTCTTCAAAGACCACAATTTCCCCTCCCATGTGGTCGACGACGCCCTCCAGCACATCTCCTCCACTTCCCGCACTTCTGCCCTAGAAATCATCCCTCCCAACACAACAAGAACAACCCTCCCCCAACCGGTTCTCACCTTCCACCCCACCAACCTCCGAATACTTCACATCATTCTCCGCCACCTCCGCTCCCTACAAACAGACCCCACCACTAGGGATATATTTCTCTCCCCACCTCTTTCTACATTTCAGAGAGACCATTCCCTCCGTGACTCCCATGTCAGATCCATGGCCCTGCCACCAGCCCACACCCGACTCCCGGCAGCTTCCTCTGCCACTGCAAAAAGTGCAAATCCTTCGTTCACAGCTCTCCGCTCACGCCCATCCAAGGCTCGAAAGGATTCTTCCACATCCAACAGAAATTTACCTGCACCTCCACAAATGTCATCTACTGTATCCGTTGCACCTGATGTGATCTCCTCTACATCGGAGAGACAGGACGTCAACTTGCGGATCGTTTCAGAGAACATCTCTGGGACACGAACCAACCCCACTTCTGATTACTTCAACTTCCCCTCCCATTCCACCAAGGACATGCAGGTCCTGGGCGTCCTCCATTGCCAAACCCTAACGACCAACACCTGAGAAAGAACCCTGCAACCACACGGGATAATGTGGATTTCACCAGTTTCCTCATTTCCTCTTCCCCCACCTTATCCCAGTCCCAAGCCTCCAACTGAGCATCGCCCTCTTGACCTGTCCATCGTCTTTCCCATCTGTCCGCTCAAACCTCCTCTCTGACTTATCTCCTTCTCCTCCACCTTCATCTACCTATTGTATTCTCAGCTATCTTCCCCCCAGCTCCATCCCCCCTCCCATTTAACTCTCAGACCCCTGGCCCACAAGCCTCATTCCTGATGAATGGCTTATGCCCGTAATATCGATTCTCCTGCTCCTCTGATGTTGCCTGACCTGCTGTGCTTTTCCATCACCACACTCTCGACTCTGATCTCCAGCATCTGCAGTCCTCACTTTCTCCTACTCTGTCATAGTGTTGAAAAACAAACTGAAATCTGTTTTAATATTTATGTTAAGAGCTATCTAAATGCAATATATATATATATATATGACAACTGAAATTGCTGAAGAAATGCAGCAGGTAGTGCAGTATCATGGAGAGAGGAACAGAGTTAATGCTTTGAGTCCAACATGGTTTATTTTCTTTCTCCTGCATAATAAACTTAAGTTCTGTTGATGACCCTTGAAAACATGATTTGAATGTCTCAGTGAATAACCACTATGTTAACTATCTAAAAAAGACATATGATCTATCAGTCCAGGTTTCATTCTGGCCAGCTATACCATCATCCGGGATCATAACATAACCAAATGAAACAGATGAACTCATTATTCCACTGTTTCTTGTGGAAATTTAATGCACGTAAACTGATTTCTGCATTTCCTATAATAGTGACCTACCTCAAAAGTATGGATATTTAATTGCAGTGAATATTTTGGATAGTCCCATGGTCAGAAAAGGTTAATTTTAACATCATCTTAAACATTGTACATGTTTGGTGATGGTGTTTCCAGAAATCTGTTTCCCTTCTCCTTCTGGTTGAAGCCATAGGTTTGCAAGATGCTGCCAGAATAGCCTAGGTGAATTGCTGCAGTGCATTTTATGGATGGTATGGGCTGCTGCTAGCATGGATCAGTACTGGAGAAGTCATTAGACTCTTTCTTTCCTATTTTAGATTTATGGACCTTTTCAAATTTCTTGATGTAATACATAGCCATTTCTTTTAAAGAGATGCTTTCATCTTCTTGCTTTAGGCAACTGACTGCATTCTGGAAGTTGACACAGAATACACATGGGGAATGTCAATATTTACAGAATCCCAACCATGTGTCTATTTACGGGGGACACCCAGGATTGTCAATATTTGCTGAGCACCTCACAAATGTGTCATTTTTTATAGGGGAATCCTGGGAATTGGTACACTCAATGCTGAATTTCAGTGTGTGTGTGTATATGTGTGTGTGTGTTCAAGCTAATGAAGTTACTGTAATCTGTACATTATTTCCTGTCAAAATATTGCACTTTGGAGATGTTCAGCTTACTTCTAGACCGTTTGAAGTAAGTTCTAAAGTTGTTTTTTTCTGAAGCTCCTGCCTTTGCAGTACTGCTAACTCATGACATGTGTAATCAATGAAGGTCTGTTTATAATCATCTTTTCCTAAAATAAGATCATCTTTTCTTTGCAACTCTGTAGCACCAGGATGTGGCCGCTGCAAATCTGATTAGTAATGGGTGCTTTATTGTTCAGCTTATCTAATACATTTGTTGGGGGGTTGGTTAGGCAGGAGGGAGTAGCAAGTCACACTAGAAGAAAGGCCTGCAGATTGCAATCTTTTTTGAAAACAGCTAATTTGTTTCAATCACATCAAATGTGTTTTGACTGAAAAAGCAATAGCTTACTTCACTCCAATTTAACATTTCCCGTTTTTCACACCCGTTACTTTAGAGAAAAAGTGCTGCTTTGAGGAAAAGGGGTGGGAAGAAAGTAAGAATGAGATCATTCATTTAAAAAGGGAAGAGGTGGTATAGAATCAGAAAGTGCTGTTTATGCTGTAGCAGAGTCTGTAAACACCAACCCAGACACTGGACGGGCCAAAAACTAACCCACGCCTCAATGAGGTGCCAAGCCACAAAAAGCATTTGCGTCACAAGGGAATAGACGGAAGAGAACGGTTTCTAATTATAGGCTCTGGAAGCGGAAGCACAGAGTGATTGGAAGTTTAAGAGTTGCTGTGTGTTTATCTGGGTGTTTCCTTTCCATCCTGGGTTTGATAGATGAAGACGGGCCTACAGGGTGGGATGGAAACACTGGTGGCACAAAGTGTTCCCCCAGAAGCTAGTGATGACTGGAGTGTCTCGCTCAGGTTTTTGTGGCCTCACAATAATATGTAATTTTGAACTAAAATGAGTGAGTCGCAAAAAACTTGAAAGTAACTTTATTTATGTTACTGGCCACACAAGCTGGATTTTTGAGAGTACAGTGAAAAACTGTTAGCCACATAGTATCGAAGAAATATAATTTTGGGCATCTTAAAAGTATTAAGTGATTTAAGATACCATTATGACAGGCTACACATTTGACATGCATTTTAAGTGGGATCAGCTGGTAACATTACTCCTTTAAACAAAGACAAAAGCTTTTTAAAGCTTTCACATTTCTCCTGTTGATTATTCCACCCTCCCAAAACAGTCACAATAAATGTTTTTAACTTAAGCAAAACAACATTTTTTTACTTCTATTTAATAGTTGATCTTGTGCATCCCAGTTTTAATCTCTGATGTGCCCTGACTGAGTTGATACAGGGTTAAAATATGTAATAATTTGCCTCAGTGCCCTGGGCCATGAAGAGGAAGCCCAGCAAGGGTTCCTGCTCCGGATTGCTACCCCATGATCAAAGCTAAGCAAGGCCAGGTTTGAGCTTGCCTGTGATTTGCCTGGCAGTTGAACAGTCTGTTAACAGTCACACAAAAAGAATGAATATTTGGATGAGGTCCCAAAAACTAGCTGATGGAACTACAGTCCAAGCAAATAAATCAATAATCTTAGGAGAGGAAATGCACAGGGGAGAATAGTATTGAGAATAAAGATGGTTGGACAGCTTATTTGTAAGAACACCTTTCAGCATGCTACAACCATGATGCACTATTTGCGGTTTATGTTGCTGAGCATACAGGTAATTTTTCACAGCACAAGCACTGCTGAGTATTGGTTACACAACAATCCGAATTCCAAAGTGAATCAACGTGCACTGAATGCATCTTCAGGGATTTCTGCAAATTATTAATTGCTGAGCAGAGCAATTATGCCAATGCAAAAATAAAACAGGAAGTGTTTTATTGCAAGGCCACTAACAAGTCCAAGTGCTTTATAAATAAAGACATTAAAGGGTGTTTGGAAGGGAACAACAGGGGATATATATCCTTGATGTGAATGTGACCAAGCTGCACTAAACCAATGATTTTCAACCCACGGGACCCGGTGGGGAAGTGGTAGTTGTGGGTTATTGAAGTCATACCAAGGTTAACTAGCTATAGTTGTTTATTTACAGTTTAGTTTACCAAATTCTGTGTAACTTTAACATTCTGAGCACACAAGAAGATAAATCTCGAGGGAAACTATGAAGGAAATAAAAGCAGGAATATTTGCAGGATAAGTTTCATTGTCAAATTATAGTTTAGCAAAACTCATCATGAAAATCCAGACAACTTATTTTCTTTGCTGAGTTAAGTTTATTTGGTACTAGAGACCTTTGGCTAAGTGGCTATTCCCTAGTTCAGAGTCCAAAAAATGAGTGGAAGCCACCACACCTGCTTTTGCTACCTAGTATGCACACACTGTTACGTTTCAAGCAGTTGACTGGATAACAATTAGCAAAACTCCTTTTGCTTTGTCTCTTCAGACAATTAAAATTTCCCAACAGCAGCCCCAGCTGAAATAAGCTAAACGCAGTGAATAAGAATAGAAGCTGAAGAGCCCTCCTGTGACACAGTGGTAGTGTCCCTACCCCTGCACCAAGAGGCCTGGGTTTAAGTCCCACCTGCTCCAGAGGTGTTTAATAACATCTCTCAACAGGTAGATTTATAAAAATAGGTTAATTTTAAACAAAATAGAAGTTGAGGGGCCCCCTTATGGCACAATAGTAGTGGCCCATGTTCAAACCCCACCTGCTCCAGATGTGTGTAATGTCATCCCTAAACAGGTTAATTATAAAAATAAGCTAAACAAATAAAAAAATAATAAAAGCTGAGAGGGCTCTTGCAGTATAACGGTGTGTAATAGCGTCCCTGATCAGGTTGATACTTTTTAAAAATTGAATAAAAGCTAATACCATGTGTGATTTGGTGATGGGGAAAAACCCATTCAAGTTGTATGTTAAGAGCACTTTGAGATATAGAAAAAAAGAATAAAAGCTCATCTTTATGTCTCAGTACAATACAGTAATAGGTTATTTAGTGCTATTCCATTAAACTAATTGCTGAAGGACAAACTGAAACCGATCTTCATACACAATTTTATTTCTTTACAAATTTATACACTACAAGCATAGACAACCAATGGCCTTAGTTTTAGCCTGTCTCTATTTATAGAAAACATCAATTGAATACCCAGTTAATGTCTATAACCTGTTAAAATCTATTACCTCCATACAATTAAACACAGTCAACACATAATTAACACAGTTCTTCTCCCACCTTCACTCATCTTACCCCATCTGCATACCTACATTTCTCACTTGGAGTTTTGATGATTGGTCATCAATCTGAAGCTTTTGTTTTATTTCACTCTCCAATTATATTGCCAAACCTCCTGAGTATTTACTATATTTTCGATTTTAATTTTGCTCTAATTAGCATATCCTTTTATTCCTTTCTCTACCCATCTTTCTGTAAAAACATATAAATACCTTTCCTTTCAGTTATTCAACATGGTAGCAAATTCCACATGATAACTATTCTCTGGGTAAAGAAGACTTACTGTGTTTATTTGGTAACTGTCAAATATTTATGACCCTTCATAATTTTAATTTCTTCTGGTGGGTCAACCCGCAACCTTCTTATCAGCCTGTTCAGTCTTTCCTGATGGTTGTAACCTTTAAGTTTTGGTATCAACCTTCTAATTCCTTTTATTATCTCTCCTGCCCTTTTTGGTGACATAGTTTTTTTTTTAAAAAAAGCTGTGTTTAGGATTCTAGCCATAATCTAACCAAGTTTGTACATAGGTTTTAACATTAATTCTCCATTAATCAATTCCACTCCTCAGTACCCCATCATATGGTGCACATCTACTAAGCAAACAGGTGTATATCTTTTTAATAGATATAGAAGATTATTCCCTTGACCATCGGTATCATGCCATCTTCAGTAAAGGTAGAATCAAAGTTGCTGCTCTGAGACTTGGTTTACATGTTAGGATTATGGAACCTATATTGTCCTGTGAGGTTAAATGTTGAAGAATCAACATTGTCTGGCATTGTTAAATCAGTTGAAACACAGTCATTCCTAACAAATGTATAAACTATGTAAGCCTTGTCAGGAGAAAAGTCCCTCTGACAAAGACAGAATTGACAGTTTCTGATCCTAATACCCCATAAACTCTGCTAGGCATCTCCAGAACATGGGGAAGAACATTAAAATTAAGGTCAGATCTTTCATAGGTGATGTCAGCAAGTGTTTCAAAGAGTAGTGGCATCAAGATGCTTTTATTCCATTCGAGGCTCTATTTTGTCAGTGGCAGTTTGATTCATACCACTGAGTTTGGTTGCAATGATGTCAGTGCCCTGACCAGGCCACACCTTGAATAATGCATTTCATTTTTGGTCACTAAAACATAAAGTATGCTTCCAAGAAGTAAAGGTTGTTCAGAAGCCGCAAAGTTTATTCCTTATGTACCTCATTTGTAAATGTGGGCTACAAAAATTCAGACTATTTAGAGTCAAATATAACTAAATCAATGGTAATCGTATTTAAATATTAAGGATATAAAATTGAGTATAAAGATTAAATTCACAGCACTATGCAAGCCAAGGAATCATTATGCAAACTGGGGACAGACAGGTTTCGGACTGTTGTCTTGAAGCATTTTTCACTTGAAGAGTGATGAATGGCCGAATGCCTCTTCCAGTATGATAAAAGAAGCATGAACATTGGAATCATTCTACAGACAATGAATGTTGTGTTGGACAAGTCACCCTGTCAAGTTACAGCAGTTCTTTCTATGGCAATAGTCTATCAGCCTTCATTATGTTAAGTGGCTAGCGTCAGCTGCACTTATCATTATAATGATATCTCCTTTGTATATTTACAACCAGGTCATAATTATTGCAGGGAAAAAGTGAGGACTGCAGATGCTGAAGATCAGAGCTGAAAAATGTGTTGCTGGAAAAGCGCAGCAGGTTCAGGCAGCATCCAAGGAGCAGGAGAATCGACGTTTCGGGCATAAGCCCTTCTTCCTGAAGAAGGGCTTATGCCCGAAACGTCGATTCTCCTGCTCCTTGGATGCTGCCTGACCTGCTGCACTTTTCCAGCAACACATTTTTCAGCCATAATTATTGCAGGTTTATCAAGTTAGAAGCCTGGTGAAACTGAGTGTCACTGACTTCAGGGATCAAATTTCTCTCTGCATGTTACTGGAGGTAGGACTCAGCTATTAGTCACTTATTTGGAGTCCACAGTCAGGCAGCAGTTGAATAGTTATTGCTGAGGAGGAGGAGATTTTAACAAACTTAAAGAATGGGCATATAATTGGCACATGCATTTTACTGTTAAAAAATGTGAGATACTACACTTTAAGACAAACAAGGATGTTCCACAATACTAAGAAATTAAGAATCTAAATAAGGTAGTGAAGTAAAAATATAAAATCACTAAAAGTAAAAATACAAATCAACAAGAGAGCCAAGTACTAGGGGATTTTCTAGACGTATAGAAATGATAAGTAAATAAATTATGTTAAACTTGGATACCGCATACAATTCTGATTACCATCTTGTAAAAAATATACAGAGGCAGTGGAGAAGATGAAAAAAAGACTTGTAAGGTTGACACCAGAACTATGCGATTATACCTTGAATAGGCTGGACCTTTTTTTTCTTGCAAGGAGAAATCTAAGGATTAACCTTCAAAATATGAGACGTTTTAACAAAGAAGTCAGACGACGCTAGGTTATAGTTCAACAGATTGATTTGAAATCACAAGCTTTCGGAGGATTGCCCCTTTGGGACACTGGTATATCCATATCATTGATAGAGAAGACACAAAGGACTGTGTTTTATTACACGTCATTCTGGTATAACATGCATTTCATTCACACAAATTGGCTATAATGCGATTGATGAATTGTGGACGCTGTTTGGATAACACAAACGTTCTAGTGAATAGTACAGCAATTTTCTATAGAGATTTTGTATAGCGCAATTTTCTGTAGTGGTTTTCTATAGCGCAATTTTCTATAACACGGGGTTGCAGAGTAAAGCAACTGTCGCATTATAGGAGAACATCCAGTATTGAGAAACAGCAAAATAGGGGCCATCAATTTAATATTCATCAAGAAATCAAATAAACAATTTAAAAGAAACTTCATAGAGTCTCTACAATATGGAAGCAAGCCATTTGGCCCATCGAGTCCACAATGACCCTCTGAAGAGCTTCCCAGCCAGACCCACCCCACTAAAGCATTTCCCACGGCTAACTCGCCGAGCCTACACATCCCTGGATGCTATGGGCAATTTACCATGGCCAATTCACCTAACCTGCCTATCTTTGGACTGTGGGAGGAAAGCCACACAGACATGAGGAGAATGTGCAAACTTCACACAGACAGTCATGAGGTGGAATCGAACCAGGGTCCCTAGAACTGTGAGGCAGCAGTGCTAACCACTGAGCCACTGTGCTGCTTTATTTATTGTATTTACCAAACTATTTAACTTATTTATCAAAGACTAGTGAAAAGATGGAACTTGTTACTACAGGAAATGGCTGAAGCAAATGATTTAAATGCACTTAAGGGATTCTAGATTTACAAGAAAGGAATGGGAGGTATCTCATGTGAAGCATAAATGCCATGGACTAGGTGATCTGTTTCTGTGTTGTACCTACAGATCCTATTCAATTGCATATAAAAACTCAGCTGCCAATACTGTCTTACAAATAACAAACATTCACTACCTCCTTTACAATCTTCCTCAAAACTCATTTTATTAATTAAGCTTTTAGTCATCATGGTAGAAACATGGCAGATAAAGTTCAATGAAGATTTGTGTGAAGAGATGCATTTTGAAAGGAGTAACATGGAAAGTCAGTATACTAAAAATGGCACAACTTTAAAACATACAGAGTAGAGGAGACTTCTAAGGAGAGATCACAAGTCCTTAAAGATAGAAGGATACATTGATGAAGTGATTTAAAAATATGGATTGTTTGAGATTATGAAAAAAATATTAAAGCAAATAAATCATGTT
Organism: Chiloscyllium plagiosum; assembly: GCF_004010195.1. Taxonomy (NCBI): domain Eukaryota; kingdom Metazoa; phylum Chordata; class Chondrichthyes; order Orectolobiformes; family Hemiscylliidae; genus Chiloscyllium; species Chiloscyllium plagiosum. Next base: position 3,482,832 of record NC_057737.1, on the reverse strand, counting down.
AAAACTTTATACATCACATATCAGGCCTCAACTAGATTATTGAATTATTTCTGAACACTTCAGTAAATATATAAGGGACTTTGAAAAGGAAGAGAAGATTTTTTTTCCAAGATGCTACCAGACTTGAGGGGCTCCAGTTACGAAAAACTTATGACTCCTTCCCAGAACAGAAAAGATTAAGTAACCTAATAGAGCATGTTGTATTGTTTGATAGAGTACGTAGGAGAAAATTTTTTCCTCTGCTGAGTTAGACGAATTACTGAAAGATCTAGAAGGGAGATAAGCAGCATCTGGAACACTCTACATGAAGAGCTAGAAGTTGATTCCATAAATATTTTTGGGGCGATCCAGATGGGTATTTGATAATAAGGAACTAATAGGATTATGGGTGGAAAACAGAGATGTGGGTCTGAGTCTAACTGTTCTTCCACAGAACCAGCACAGACACAAGAAAATAAATGGCTTCTTTCTGTGCTTCCACAATTTCTGATAATGCCCAATTCAGCTCTGTATCCATTATTGCCCAATTACACTACTTTATGGGCCTTGGGACATTTTTCTGTGTTACAAAAATGCAAGTTGTTGTTAGGTTGCCTGTGCAGAGAAACACCAAAGAAAACTACCTCATACATGAAAAAAATAATTCTGCGTAAAGTTAAAATTTACTGAAGTAAACATCTTAATTTCTTTAAACTATGACACAAACTGAATATTGGCTTGCAGCTCATGTTATATTTTAGGGATGTTCAATTATAATTACACGAGATCCTGGAAATCAAAATCAATCAACTTAATTGTATTTATAAAAACTGAAAGAACTGTGGATGCTGGAAATCAGAAACAAAACCAGAAATTGCTGGAAAGGCTCAGCAAGTCTGGCAGCATCTATGGAGAAAAATCAGAGTTAACATTTCGGGTTCAATGACCCTTCCTCAGGAGACCTGCCTAGCCTTTCCAGCAATTTCTGTTTTTGTTTCAATTCCATTTATCCTAGTCACTAATTTGGATGTTTGGAAAGGGATATTCTGTTGCTCATTGGTGAATAAATCTTAAATAAGACATTTTACATCCACTGCAATTTAAGATATCGAATATGGAATTGTAATTTATACATGGGTCCCAATGCACTATACTGTGACCCTTAATATTCTTTGAATGGCCCAGCAAGCTACTCAGTTGTCCAATTGTTTCATAAAGACCAATCATTATTACATAAAACAAAGAACTGCAGATGTTGTGAATCTGAAAAAGAAACTGCTGGAAAAACTTAGCAGGTCTGACAACATCTGTGGAGAGAAAGCAGAGTCAACATATCAGGTCCAGTGACCCTTATGTAGAACACTAACCATTACTAAGTAGGAATGGTTAATAAATCTAGCCTTGCTAGGATCACCCACAACCTGAAAACAACTTATTGAAAAAAATTCAGGTCCTCAATTATGCCAATGTTAATGGCTAAAAATCACACAACACCAGGTTATAGTCCAACAGGTTTATTTGGAAGCACTAGCTTTTGGAGCGCTACTCCTTCATCAGGTAATTGTAGAGTATATGATCGTAAGACACAGAATTTATCGTAAAAGTTTACAGTGTGATGTAACTAAATTATATGGTGAAAAAGACGTGGATTGTTTGTTAAGTCTCTCATCTTTAGAATGAACGTGTTGGTTTTCAGTTCTTTCATATTTAAATCACTGAATGTTTTTAAAGTTACATTCTCAATTGAATTTGAGCAATTAGTGTCATGATGTCCCAGATAATGCATTTAAGGTGTGAGGTGCTCTGTGTGAGACTGTCTGTGCCACAATGTTCAGACTGTCTCTAATCTAAGAAAATAGAGTTACAGAAGCTTACAAGGATTCATGCAATTTTTGAGCAAAATAAAATGTAATTCTGTAAGTACAAATTCACCACACAAACTTGTGTGTGTGTGTGTGTGTGTGGGGCAGGGAGGGAGTGGTGGTGATGAGTGTCTGTGAGAGAGTGTGTGTTGTGTTTGAGTGTAAAGGGGTATAAGTCTGTGAGAGGGTGTGTGTGCACATGTGAGTGTAGGAGTGCATGTATGAGTGTATGTATGAGTGTATGACAGAGCTTGTGTATAAGAGAGGGTCTGCGTGAATGTATGGGTCTGTAGGAGTGTGTGTGTAAGAGTATGTGTGTGCGTCTGTGTGTGTATCTGTGTCTGAAGATACACAAACCCAGCACATTAGGACGTCCCTTTGTATCAGGCAATGGGACCTTGTGTGAGAACCTCTCTGGTTATGTCGAAGGCATCTTGAAACTCATTGTACAGGGGACCCACAGCTTCTGTCGCGATACTACAGATTCCTTACAGAAATTCAGCACCCACGGACCAGTTGAACCAGGAACATTCCTCATCACAATGGATGTTTCAGCCCTTTACACCAACATCCCCCACAATGACAGGATTACGGCAACAGCCTCAGTACTCAATACCAACAAGAGCCAATCTTGGAGGAATATCGTACAACTCATCCGCTTTATCCTTGACCACAACATTTTCACCTTTGACAACCCGTTCTACAACCAGACACACAGAACAGGCATGGAGACCAAATATGCACCCCAATATGCCAACATTTTTATGCACAGGTTCAAACAAGACTTCTTCTCTATGCAGGACCTCCAACTAACACTATACACGAGATACATTGATGACATTTTCTTCCTCTGGACCCTTGGCAAGGAGTCACTGAAAAAATTACACAGTGATATCAATGAGTTTCACCCCACCATCACTCTCAGCATGGACTACTCTCTACTATCTGTCTCATTCTGTCTCATTCTGATGCATCTCCATCAAGGATGGGCACCTCATTCTACCGAAAACCAACGGATAACCTCACGATGCTAAACTTCTCCAGCTTCGACCTGAAACATATTAAAACAGCCACCCCCTATGGACATGCCTTACATATACACAGAATCTGTTCAGATTATGAAGAATGTGACGGGCCCCTGAAAGTACTCAAGGATGCCCTCATAAGAACGGGGTACGATGCTCAACTCATCGACCGACAGTTCCGATGTGCCACAGCGAGAAACCGTGATGACTTCCTCAGGAGACAGACTCGAGCTACAACCGACAGGGTCCCCTTTGTTGTCCAGTACTTCCCAGGAGTCGAGAAACTATGTCATGTTTTTCACAGCCTGCAACATATTATGAGGATGAGCACCTCACCAAGACCTTCCCCACGCTTCCACTTCTCGCCTTTAAACAACCACCAAACCTCAAATAGATCATCCTTCGGAGCAAACTGCACGGCTTTCGGGACAACACCATACAACCTTGTCATGGTAGACACTGCAAGATGTGTCAGGCTGTTGACATGGATACCACCATTACGTGTGGGGACACTTCCCACCGTGTACGTGGCAGCTACTCATGCGAGTCAGCCAACATTGTCTATCTCATACGCTGCAGGCAAGGATGCTCTGAGGCATGGTACATTGGTGAGACCGAGCAGAGACTACGGTAATGGATGAAGGGACACCGCACAACAATCAACAGACAGAAGTGTTCCCTCCCAATCAGAGAACACGTCAGCGGTTCAGGACGTTCTACCTCAGACCTTCAGGTGACCGTCCTCCAAGGCAGACTTTGGGACAGGCAACAACGCAAACTGGCCGAGCAGAGGCTGATATCCAAGTTCGGTAACCATGGAGATGGCCTCAACTGGGACCCTGGGTTCATTCATATCACACTACAGGTAATACACACACACTCTCTCTCTCTCTCTCATTATACCCCTTTACACTCACACATATACACACGCTCTCACAAATACTCATAACACACACACATACACACACATAAACGTTTGTGGGGGTGAATTTGTACTTGCAGAATTACGTTTAATTTTGCTCAAAAAATGCATGAATCCATGTCAGATTCTGTAAATCTGCTTTTTTAGATTAGAATCAGTCTGAACATTGTGGCACAGACAGTCTCACATTGGGCACCTCACACCTTAAAAGCATTATCTGGACTGACATGATACCAGTTGTTAAAGTTCACTTAGAGTCATAGAGATGTACATCATGGAACAGACCCTTTGGTCCAACCCGTCCATGCCGACCAGATATCCCAACCCAATCTAGTCCCACCAACCCTTCCTATTCACATACCCATCCAAATGCCTCTTAAATGTTGCAATTGTACCAACCCCCACCGCATCCTGTGGGCAGCTCATTCCATACATGTACCACCCTCTGTGTGAAAAAGTTGCCCCTTAGGTCTCTTTTATATCTTTCCCCTCTCACCCTAAACCTATGCCCTCTAGTTCTGGACTCCCCGACCCCAGGGAAAAGACCCTTTATCTATTTATCCTATCCATGCCCCTCATAATTTTGTAAACCTCTATAAGATCACCCCTCAGCCTCCCTCGCTCCAGGGAAAACAGCCCCAGCCTGTTCAGCCTCTCCCTGTAGCTCAAATCCTCCAACCCTGGCAACATCCTTGTAAATCTTTTCTAAACCCTTTCAAGTTTCACAACATCTTTCCGATAGGAAGGAGACCAGAATTGCACTCAATATTCCAACAGTGGCCTAACCAATGTCCTGTACAGCTGCAACATGACCTTGAGAATGTAACTTTAAAAAACATCTGCGATTTACATATGAAAGAACTGAAACCAACATGTTCATTCTAAAAAATGAGAGACTTAACAAACGATCCAGGTCTTTTTCACTTTATAATTTCAGTTACATCACACTATAAACTTTTGCGATAAATTCTGTGTCTTATGATCTTATACTCCACAACCACTTGATGAAGAAGCAAATGTCCGAAAGCTAGTGCTTCCAAATAAACCTGTTGGACTATAACCTGGTGTGTGATTTTTAACTTTGTACACCCCAATCCAACACCAACATCTGGGCAGCACGGTGGCATAGTGGTTAGCACTGGTGCCTCACAGCACCAGAGACCTGGGTTCAATTCCTGCCTTGGGCAACTGTCTGTGTGGAGTTTACACATTCTCCCTGTGTCTGCGTGGGTTTCCTCCCACAGTCCAAAGATGTGCAGGTTAGGTGAATTGGCCATGCTAAATTGCCCATTGTATTAGGTGTAGGGGAATGGGTCTGGGTGGGTTGGTATGGACTTGTTGGCCCAAAGGGCCTGTTTCCACACTGTAAGTAATCTAATCTTCAAATCAAGGTTAATGACATCCTCAATGTCACTAAACATTGATTACCTACTTTATTAATACATTGTAGTTTACAGGATCTTATTATGTGCTGCCACATATCCTACAACCATGATTATATTTCAAAGTGTATATAATTGTCTGTAAAGTTCTTTGGAACATCCTCAGGATGTAGAAATCACTGTATAAATGTAAGTTCATGTCGTGCTTATGCAAAGTTTCAGGTGATACTGATGGAGATAGTAACTACATGAATAAACACGTTAATTGTTGAAATACTGATTATTCCACTTCCAGAAAAATTGGATCACTTAATTAGTTTCAAAATCCACTTAATTTGTGGACATCAGCCAAGGAAATGCTGACACAGCACACCCGCTATACTTTTCTAACTAAGTATAATTGGGCGAGGCTCCCTTCCACACCAATCAGGCATGATTTAAATGAACTCCAAGTCCTCTCATTCTTGCTGCAATTCAGTGGGGACAGAGTTAAAAAAAATGTAAAAAGGCATTTCCCGATTCTGTCCGGAAACAAGCCAACTACTCTCAACATCAATACTCGGTAGCAGACATGCTCCATGGGGATTCTTTTGACTGGCACCACAACACGTCTGTGCATCTGCTTCACGTTCCCATCCGTGAAATGGATAAATTCTGAACTCCATCAAGCAGCCTCTTCTACTGCCTTTAAATCAGGAAATAAAGATCATTTTAAAAAAGATAACCACCTGGAACACATCAAGGGTGAGGAATCTTGACACTGAAAATACTCATAGGCTTTATTGTGGTAGCCTATCTTCCATATTGTGTTAGTTAAGTCACACTGATTTGGGATACGAAAACAAATGAATGTACAGCCTTGACTGTACACAGAAACAACTTTTATAAGTTGATTTTTGAATGGTATCTGCCAAATATTTTTGAAGTTTGCCTTGACGTTTTCTATGATTTCTTCTGAATACAATTACCTGACAATTAATTTCAGCCCAGACAAAACCTAAACGCAAAATTGAACACCAGTCAGGCTACCATATTCTGGATAAAAGTTAAACCATCCAGTTGGATATTTACACATGTCATAAATCACCTGTGTAGCTTTGTTTGTGCCACAAGTGCAGAAAAACCTGTTAAATGTTCATCCCACATCTCTTGAAATTATGATAGAAAGTGATCAGAGTAAACAGCTGTCGTGAGCCCACTGTCAAGCAGTGTTAATTATTTCTGTTGCTTAAGGTGTGAGAAACTTCATCTGATCCTATTAGCTTCCCAATGGAAGGATTGGGTTAAAACTGTCTCCAATTGTTTTCACAGAAACTCAGTGCTGTGACATCTAAACTCCACAGAGCTATCCTACCAATGAGTATCAAACAAGACAGCAGGAAGTTTGTTTGTTGGGAATAGCCTGGCCTGTATCAGTAAAAATGTTGCAATCGACAACATAAACCATACAAAGTCTTCAGGCTAACATGAATTAGTTTTTTTTAAATCCTTGTAAAGGTTTCAGACTTCCTCTAATTTAAAACAGATTTAAAAGAGAAAATTACCTGCCAGATATCTATGTTTCTGCTCCAACTTCATGGAATATCTACTGACAAGCATGAACTCTTCAAGTTTGGTTTAATTCTGTCTCTGCTGAATTGGGGCTATGTTTCATACAACTTTACAAATAACTTCACAAATCCTACAATGTCAGACGATTTCAACTGCTCCAATCTCTGCACAGACAAATCAATCAACATTGGGGTGGGTCCTTGAAGAAGCACAAAAATGCAGATACTCCAAATATACAACCTAAAATTTGTAACAGCAGGAAACCTCATCATCCTCAACACATCATTAATAATCCTCAATCACACAAATTATTGTGTTTACCTACATAATAGATTCACTTCAAAAATAACTCACCTTGCTATTAAGCATTTTAAGTCATCCCAAAGGTATGAAAGGTACTAAATGAGTGCAAATTATTTCTTTGAACTGAATTACTTTTTGAAGTAGAATCACCTATTTTAAATCACAATTATTTTTAACAAATGATAACTTCCACAGATTGAGTTCATTTCATTAATAAATGATGAATGCCATTCAATTTGTTTATTTTGATAGTGGGAGGGCGGGGGGGGTGCATTATTTGGGACACCAGAAGAACACTTTTTTCCATAGATCCTTAGGCATTTACATTTAACCTGAGCAGACAGAGGGAGTCTTAATGTTTACTTTAATTTTGTTCTTGAAATGCAGGTGACCACGTCAAAGCAATAGTTTACTGTCTATCCCTGAATGCAGTGGTGGTGGTAGGTTTTGTCCTTCAACTGTAGCACTTGTGCTGACAGGAGGCCCAAGGTAACATTAGGCAAGAAATTACTGAGTTTTGTCTAGCAAAGATGAACAAAAGGCATTTCCAGAAAATGCAATACTCCCTTAGCACTGCATCAGAGCTTAAAAATGTGTTGCTGGAAAAGTGCAGCAGGTCAGGCAGCATCAAAGGAGCAAGAAAATCGACGTTTCGGGCATAAGAAGAAGGGCTTATGCCTGAAATGTCGATTCTCCTGCTCCTTTGATGCTGCGCTTTTCCAGCAACACATTTTTAAGCTCTGATCTCCAGCATCTGCAGTCCTCACTTTCTCCTTAGCACTGCATCAGTCTAGATTATTTGCTCAGATCTCTGGAAATGGGCTTGAGCATAAAATCTAACACGAAAGGTAAAAACACTGTTTACTGAGCCAAATGAAAGTTCTAATCGTGAATAATGCTTATCCTCACTGAACTGAACTTCCAGATGTAGTGCAGAACCACAAAGCTCTTTTGTGATTTTCCAACCATACAGCTGTATGACCATTACAGCTGACTTCATCTAAGCTCAACTGGTAATGGATGTGGGACAGGGGATAAAGAAGTCAGTCAGGGTTAATGCTTCTGATCACTGCCATACTGTTCTTTACTAGAATGTTTATGAGTGTAGACATCAGGAGAATAAAGAAGTAGGCTCAGCATTGGCATCCCCACAGACAACCATCCTAACTTTGTTTACTGTCACACACACAAATTGCACATCTGGTTGAGAGTAGGGCTAGTGATGCTGATGGAACTGGATGCCCCCTTAAAGAGAGATGGGGATGGAAAATGGGGGAATTGAGTGAATGGGGTAGATGGATGTTAGACAGATAAAAATTATATTTGGGTGGCATCATGTGGAATAGGACTATGAAGACTTGTTGCAAATGTTTAAATAAAATACACCTATCATATACTCATTTAAAATTATAGTATTGGCAACTTGTATCCTATTAGCTATGCCTAAAGACTTGAATTAAAAATAAATGAATAAAATAATTTTTAAAAATGGGGATTCAAATCTCAAGTTTTCTTGCCCTTGTGTTTAGTACAGGAAATGTGTTAGTAAATTTAATTTTGGCCACTTCAAAGTAAAACAAGCTCAGTAAAAGAGAGAGAGAGAGATAATGTCGTGGTCGCAGTGGAAACTCCAATTCATTTAAGGCTTCTCTAAACTAGCAATTTTCCAATATGGCACCCCAGATCACAAATTATACGGTGAGCTCACTGCAGCCCCACATCAACATTGGCAAGAAAAAGCATACTTCAAAGTTTCTAGTTTTATTCAGAACTAAAGACATTTTTCTTCAGAATCTTCTAATGCAAGAATGTCCCTAAGCAGACACATGGAAGGCTTGCAAAACTACATTGGCTAAGAATCTGCTGCAATTGATTGCAGATTTATGATAGTGTAAACTATGGCATCATCTGCTATGATCACGGTTCAGAACAAACAATTTCCCTCAGTCAGATGCAGCTGGAGACATCAGCAAATTCTCATCTGGTATGAATGTATAAGAGTTTTTGAGGAGGCATGTACGTTGGGAGTAAGTTCAACATTTACTGGGATGCCAAATGAGCCATTTTGGTCTGGAATACAAAATACCCAGTCTTGATCATAATATAGGCACAACACAGTGCAAGGTAATTTCACAGTAACTTACTTCAAACTAGAAATGCAGAAAGAGACGTGGACTAGGTTTACATGCAGGCAAGCACAGAGGCAGGTGAGGATAGAATTTGAACTTGCCACCTAGAATGCTAGATTTCCAACTCCATCCCAAACCCAGGACATGTTCCTGGAGTCAAGATAGGGTATACAGATATAACCACTCAGAAGCAGTGGATACACAAATGAGATGTTTTAAAGGTCACTTATTGTCAGAGACAGATTGTAATTTTCCAGTCACCAACCCCCTAACACATGGAGGATGAAGTGAGCTGTCTGGAAGGAGCCACTCAGCAGCAGCTCCCTCTTGAGACATGCTCACCCTTTCTCTTTCATACCTGAGAAGGCAACTTTTGCACTTTCATTGTTGGAAGGTTCCATTTGGCCTTCAAGCTTTGACAGCCTGTTTGCCATCATTAACCTGTGGCAAGGGACTGCATTCAAACAACAAAAGAACAAGAGTAAAGGTCAACAGAATTTGAAATTTATTCTTTCTACATTCAGATATCCTATGTAGATTCACTTTCAACAAACTTTGAACTTGAAATCTTTGAAAGCAAATTCGGTCCAAAGGAAGCTGAAAACTCAGCCTTAATAATGTAGCGATTGTAACAAGATTGACCTCATAAAATGTGAGTTCCCTGACTGGGGCTGTTAATTTGGTCCAATCAGGGAGTCCTTGGCTGACATAAAAAGGTGGTGTCAGAAATACTGACACTGTGGCACCTGACTCTGTATGAGGCAGTACTGTAAGTCAAGGACTGCTCATGTGTAAATAAAGGGTGATTTGGTGGTACTAGCTTCCGTGGAGTTATTTCAAAGGATATGAAACTCAGAGCCCTGTTTTGAATCTTATATGCTCCATTTGTTCTTTCTGCAAGCCATGGAGATTTGTTGGAATAGTGACAGCATTCTTTTGAATATGCAGTGAGTCTTCACACACAAACACACACAGACTGGTTAATTTTACCATTTGATTTATCAATTTGCACAATGGTAAACCCACTTTTGGCAATAAGACATGTGAATGGCCAATTTGCCACGCATGAATTAATTATTAGGCTCACAAAACTCATTTAGTTCTTAAGTTGTCTGTAACATATATCCAAACAAAAATAAAATCCATATTTAACTGTTCGTTCTGGGATGGGCCAAAGTCAATGTCTCAGATTCTTTATAAAATGATACAATTCTGCCTTCCAGAACCTATCAAACAGCAAACCACACCAAAAGCATAAGCAGATGTTTTCTCCCGCTACATATCCTGATCACAAGGGCACAAACTGTAAGATGCTGGCTTTGAACTTGATGGACTTTGGCCAGTTTAAATCAAGCAAAACAGAACATGTAACTGTAAGGACTGTTCATCATCCCTGGAAAGTATTCAATAGCAAGAACCTATCCTTCCCTATTGTGCCAAGTCACAATTATTGTCCCAGAAATTAATGGATCCACTATTATTACCCAAACATTAGGCGCAAACAAATAAACATAAGCATCCTTGGAAAATCGCTGCCTATGAGGGTAGTAGAAGCAGGGATATGAATGATTCCAGAAATGAATTGGATGAGAAGTTCAGAGGAAAAAAAAACTTACCGTGCAACAAGGATATACTGGGGGAATAGAGTTGATGAACTGCTCGACAGACATTCAGCATGGGCTCAATGGATCAAATTTCTTCTGTAATGATACTTTGGGTGTACTCATTAGGTAAGTAATTTTACTAATAATGGATAAAAATATTCCTAGATATTTCATAACATGACATCTCCCCTCCAGTTTTCAGACCTGGTCAATGTTTTATCCCTCCCATTCCAATCTTATAGCTCATGACACATTTTTAATGGCTTTTTATAACCTGTTGCTTACAACATTCTATAGACAATCCTACACAATTTGCAACCCTATCGGTAAAAAAATCAGATAAATCAAGCTGATGCCTGATGTGATCCAAGTTATATTGTTTCTTCTCAGTGGTCCTTGGTGTATTTTCTAAGCAACAAAGAGAATTAAAATGTAATTGAAACAACTGTTACCAATTAAATTCAATTTTTGTGAGCAACAATTTCATGCCTACCATTGTCATTATTGCCTAAAGGAGGCCAGCTATTGTAACACCGAAAGCAAGTGTTTCAATAATCATGTTATATAATTTGATTGTACCAATTGAAATGTTGGAAACGTACCCTATCTCTAAACCCCGATTAAAATGGGTGTCTTACTAACTACAACCATTTTAGCAATAGCTTGTTGGAAAGCAGAACCGAGTACTTTTGGTAAAGAATTAGAAAGCAGCTGTGCCTCTGGGAACAGTATCCCAAATGGTGCAGTCACCATCCAAAAAAAGAGCAGAGTAAAAGAATCAAATCATTGGTAAATAGTTACTAAAGATCCTGACGCAAACTTTCTGATGCATTTTAATTAATTTGGTCAGACTTTTATTGAAATAGTGATGCAAATTATATCAATGGAGAAAAGGCAACAACACGATTTTAATCTAACATGCTGAGAGGAAAGTTTCTGATTTTAAACCTGAGGTGCAAAAATTGCATTCAATCCAAGTTTAACCCATTTCTAGTGGGCAGGTTATATTAAAGCGGAGTTTTAATTATAAAGCTGACAATATAAAGAACCCGAAAATGTGTTGCTGGAAAAGCGCAGCAGGTCAGGCAGCATCCAAGGAACAGGAGAATCGACGTTTCAGGCATAAGCCCGAAAACGTTGATTCTCCTGTTCCTTGGATGCTGCCTGACCTGCTGCGCTTTTCCAGCAACACATTTTCAGCTCTGATCTCCAGCATCTGCAGCCCTCACTTTCTCCCCCAATATAAAGAACCTGAATTAGCATTCAAATAGCTCCTTTATGTTACTTCATCTTAGTTCTGACATAATCTCAACCATTCCTCCAATTCATTACTTTTCATGATGGTATCAACATTCAACTTTTAAAGAAACGTTGTGTTAAATGAACTAAATGAAAAGAATCTAATGAAGTACCAAAGTAGTCTATAACAAAAGAATTGACTTGCAGTCAGGCAACACTGGCTCCCAATTCAATTCAGGCATCAGATTATATTCGCTCCTTCAATCTCACACTTCCATCTGGGGCCTGATTCTGGGGATTACATGGCCAAATTTGGCAGTTTGCAGTGGTGTGCAAAATGGCAACCTATCTGTTGGATAATAACAATCCTTGCACTTCAAAATAGTTCATTACATATGAAGTGCTTTGATATACTAATGACAGATCTGATAACATGCAAAACAGATCATATCCTCAAAGATTATTATACCAGCAGTATAGAAGTTTCATTTGAAAACTGAAAAATCATCTAATTTTTCACCAGTATCCAGCATGTGCGACTCCGTACTGTCCCTGTTACTGTTCTGATCTTAGAGACTGTTAAGATTTATCAAAGCATTTATCAAACCACTGGAAACACATTGAGGGCAGACACACAAGCCAGGCCATAGATCAAAGGGGTAACTCTACTGATCTTACAACCCACCTCCAGCTCTCAAAGCAGGGAGGAAAAATATCAAACCAATTGCTGGTATCCAAAGCAACTATCAAGATAAGAGCTTCTCATTCATACACTCAGAGACCATGCACATAGCCAAATCACCAACTCATTAAAACTTTGCAATGCTAAGAAACACTTTGACAAATGTTGCTGACTCCATGAGTAAACACGGAGCAAATTTTAACTGAATTCCTCATTATGGTTTTATCCCTTCCCACTGGTTCATGAAGTTCCAAACTCCCCTAATCAAAATCCCTTTCTTTATGAACCACATAGTTCTCACACTCTACTGCAGAACAGTTGCATCCTTTTATTCTGTGGGAAACCTATGTAATCAAACACTATAGAATACCCAGGATACAAGTATTTTTTTCAGATTGGTAATGGCTTTTTTTTACCATTTCCAAAGCTCCAGATTTTTCCCCAGAAACTAGTGACGGGCAAAACCTTACAATGCAAGCCACTAACAAGAATTACATCAAATTTATAGCACAGAAACATTTGGCCCAACTGGCCCCATAATATTCACCCTATTTCACCTAAACCCAACTACTCATCCTTCCAAGCAGCACTATGCTGCTAAGTTTTCATTAGAGACACAAAAACCCTCAATATCAATCATGAGAAGTGGGAAATTCTAGCTTAACTCTGCAAATGGCGACACCAGCTCTGAACAGGAGTTTTGTACCAGAATGACATATAGTTTCAGAACCTCTAAAGTAGACACCAGCCCTGCAAATGAAGCAACAGCAGAGATCATTCTTACTTCGAACAAGGGACAATTTCATGGCAGACTTTGTCTTTTCCAAATTGACTTATTCAGTGATCAAAGGAAGAGAAACAGATGATCTCATCTGAACTTGTCAAAGTTCTGAAGCTCTATTCCCATTTTGTCTTTTGTGATTGCAACAAGGTCAGCCAGGTGCACCTCATAGAATATGGGGCTTGTATTGAGGCTGTTAATTTAGTCCAATCGGGGGCCCCGGCTGACAGCTTCTGTTCACTCTGAGAGCTGGCCTAGTGAGAGCTTGCTTGGAGAGAGATGAATCAGTGTCAAGGTCTCTCCATGAGTAAATCAAGGGTGAACTGGTGATAGGAGGCTCCACAGCCTCAGTGGAGTTATTTCATTGACAATGATAGAAAAGTACTCTCATGAAGGAATTTGCACCTGTCATCTTTGAGTTGGTGGTAAGCATTTCTGCCATTATGTCATTATTTGGGGAACTCAATTAACAAAGACTGGGCCTAGTATGTGCAAAGAATGCATTATCTTTTGTTGGCAAAATGACATTGGGACAAATGAAAAGCAACAAGTAATTCTCCTGACAGCTTTTGGTTATTAGGTGCCTAACTGTCCCTGAGGCACCAGATACTAAAACGTTTCAAGAGTTGACGGATTTACCTAAGGAATATTATGGTCCCAAACCCCCTCTAATTCTGAGATACTATCAGTTTTACTCAGCATTTTGAGAACTAGATGAATCCTTATCGGGATTTCTGACTAGGTTAAGATTACTGGCAGAGGCATGTGACTGGTTTAGGATTAATGATATAACCATGCAAAAGTGCCAACCAGCTAAACCCAACTGGACATCAAACAGGTGATAAAACTGGCTTTATCAGTAGAAGATGTGGCAAATGAAGTATGAGTTACAGTGCATTCCGATGGATGTGAACACCATTGTTAGTCTGAGTTTGGGAAGACCATTTGATGTGTTGAAAGGTCCAATTTCTGCTCCTATGTCTCAGGATCTTAAAATGGCAACATTGCCAAGCCACAGCCTTCACAGAAGTGAGGAAACATCTATCACACTCTAAGCTGCTGGCACATGATGATCCCAAGCAAGATCCGGTATTGACAAGCAATGCCTCCCCGTATGGCATCGGATAGTATTTGCTCATAGGTGGCCAAATGGAGAGGAATGCTGGATAGCACATGCATCCACAACTCTGGCTATTGCAAAGCGTAAATATGCCCAGAGAAAGAAGGAAGGCTTGGCGGTCTTATTTGAGTTAGGAAGTTCCACCAATATCCTTACAAACATAAATTTGTAATAATAACAGACTACAAACCCCTGCTGGGTCTACTAAAGAGGACAAGACATTGCCACCCTCAGCTTCAGGTCAACTTCAGCAATAGGCTCTAAAACTAAGTGTATATAATTACAGTTTGGAATACTGTTTGGAAGGCCAAATTGCAAATGCGGATGCATTGAGCTGCTTCCTGCTGGCAGATACACCAACAGTACCATCATTGGAAGAGTCTGTACTGGTTTTAATATTTTTAATATTGTCCAATAGTATTCAACATACAAGGATAACTCCATGCCATCCCTCATCCAATTATCTGACAGAAAGAGCAGTCCAAACTTTGAACGCAGGCCTTAAAGAAACAGCCTACAGTTTAATTAGATATCAAACTGTCTTGGTTTGTATTCAGTTCTGATAAAGAGTCATCTAGAAATGTAAGCTTGTTCTTTCCCCATGGATGCTGCCTGACCTGCTGTGATTTCCAGCATTTTTTATTTTCTGTCCTGGTTCCTGTTTGACTTTAGGATCACCCTTCATGTAACTACAGGCATAGTTTCAGCAGAATTGCTAATCTGGAGAAGACCTCTGCACCAGGTTAAATCTGATCTTCCTGGACCTGTGGGGGAGAGTAAAATGACAACTAGGATGCCAATATCAGACACAAGATTCCGCCAAGCAAGGGAAACAATTTACTTGAGGTTTACAAAGCTAAAAATCACACAACACCAGGTTATAGTCCAACAGGTTTAATTAGAAGTACTACAGCTCCTTCATCAGGTGGTTGTCTTCATCAGGAAGGAGCAGCGCTCCAAAAACTAGTGCTTCCAATTAAACCTGTTGGACTATAACCTGGTGTTGTGTGATTTTTAACTTTGTACACCCCAGTCCAACACCGGCATCTCCAAATACTTGAGGTTTGGTGTAGGAACCACGGGAATAACCCTTCATAGGTAAGACACATGGTTGAAACGAGGTATGAAATTCGAGTAGGTGTAACGGTCCTGAACAAGCCTGTGGACCATACAAAAGCTGCAACTCACAAGTGATGTGGGAGCAAAGCTTGCCCTGCTCCTTGACTACCTTCCAACTGTTCTGGAACCCCTGTGGTTCTCCCTCTCTGTCAAGCATGGAATACCTTGGAATCTGAGATGGATGCGGCAGATGTCACTGCCTCAACGCCTTTGTCACATGAAGAGGAGAATTAATTTCTTCTGAGACGGTCTGGGAACAAGAGGCAAGATATTGTGTGCTACACACCACCCAAATTGGAGGCAGAGTTGAAGGAATCACAAAAATGCCCCGAGGGAGCGACATCACATGGATTGAATCAAATTGGCTGAAGACTGGCACCTGGGATACTGGGGACCTCTGGAGTAGGCCAAAATGGGTAATCCACTTGGAACTGCTGGGTGAAGAATGCTGCAAATGCTTCAACCTCATCTTTTGCATTGCTGGGCAAGGGTCCATCATTACTGAGTACGGAGATATTTGTAGAGACTCTTCCTCTAGTTAGTTGTTTGATCATTCATCACCTTTCATGACTGGATATGGCAGGACTGAAGAGCTTAGATCTGATCTATTGTTTGTGAAATCACTTAGCTCTGTCTATCACTTACTCCTTGTGTTGTTTAGCACACAAGTAGTCCTATTGTATAGATACAGCAGGTTGACACCTCATTTTTAGATATGCCTAGTGCTAGTCTTAGCATGCCCTCTGCCCTCTTCATTGAACCAGGGTTGATCTTTGGCTTGATGGTAATCAGGATATGCTGGGCCATGAAGTTGGAGACTGTCAGATTACAATTCTGCTGCTGCAGTTGGTGCACAGCACCTTATGGAGGTCCAGTCTGGAGTTGCTAGATCTGTTCAAAGTTTTATCCCGTTCAGCAAGGTGATAATGCCACATAACACGATGTAAGGTATTATCAATGTGAAGGCGGGATTTCATCTCTACAAGAACTATTAGTCATCACTCTTCCCAATACTGTCATGGACAGATGCGTCTGCGACAGACGACAGACTCAGTGAGTCTGATGTCAAGTATGTTTTCCCTTTTGTTGGTTCTCTCACCATCTGCAGTAGTCTCAGACTAGCAGCTATGTCCTTTCAGACTCGACCAGTAGGGGTGTGTAAATCCTCAAACTTAATCTCATATTATTTTATATTTCCAATATAACCAACTATATATTCCAACTATATTCCATATAGTTGACTCCATTAGGTCACATGTTCCATTCTCTTACCCCTAAAGTGAAGTACTTCAAAATCTTATTCTTAATTTAAGCTTAAAATTTGAAATGTTTCCTAAATAGTAAACTGGGTAAAATTCAAAGTCGTACTAAACCATGAAGACTATAAAGCTAATTCCCAATCTGTGTTGAATTAGCTGCTCCCAGCAGTTGGGGATCTATAATTAGCATTGGTGCCCCTGAAAAAATTGCAATCTGGTGATACCGGAAGTCCCTGCAGATGCATTTCAGGTGAACATAAGATCAGCTGTGATGACAAAACAGTCTGACATCCAAATCCATTTTAATTTAGACCCATTTGCCTCTCCCTTACCTTCGATGGTTTGCATTACCTTCAACAACTTTGAACATAAATTAATCAGTTGGAAAACACAGGTGGTTTACTGGTGTTGCTTAATAGATGAAGAAAAAATAAATATATAAATTTTTGGTGATTTGTGAGAGGAAACAAAAGAACGTCAGTTGTTTGTAAGAGCATTTCTGAATATTAAAAAAACTAGCCCAACAATATTCACTGTTTCAACACAGAGATTGAGAAGTACATGCAAGGCATCAGAGAGACTGCTGGATTAGCTGTACAGCAACAACAGCCACAGCCTTTAGGTATGAAAGTGAGGAAAAATTACAAAAAAGCTTGTACTGCGACAGATACACAGTTTGTTGGAGAGCCATCCAAAAGCCTTCAGAACTGTGTGTTCTTGGCTGTGTCAGAAACTAAACCTGCCCACAATTACATCACTGAAGCGATCATATCCTTTAAATATCATACTAGCAAAGTTTAGTTCTTTACAAACATACCTCCTTTACCTGTTATTTTAATTTAGCTTGTGAAGTTATATTTATAACAACGTAGCTTAACAATTAGCACAGTTGAGAATTTAAAGAACAAATAGAAAAACATTCTGATGAATGTTTACATGGCACTGATTATTGGCTTCCTCTCAGACAAAGCATCTTCCGTTACTGAAGCTATTCTCAGCTCCCTTCCCTGATCAAGATCACACGAAGACCATAATGTCACAGCAGCTGTAGCACATAGGTCCAAAAGTAAGATGTACCACAAATGCATTCCCACACAAGGCAATGGCTGGCAAAGTTCTAACCAGTTAAAAGTTATGGTAGTATAAAAATTGTAACAAGACAGATACAACCTGGCCTGTCACATTTTCAGCAGTCTCCATCTGACGTCTATCTGACCTAATTCTATTTCTTTTAACTTCTTCTGTATTCTTATTTACTTTGATATTCATCTAATTCCCTTTGCTAAGCTGTTTCATGCACTCCTATAACTACAAATTAATAAGTCATTCCATCCTCTAATAAATCTCTGAGGGGAAGAATTAAATTCTGACTTCTCATCTTATTCTGCTATCAATGACCAGTCTAAAGTCTTACAGTTCCCATTAAGCATAGGCCATTAAGTTGTTGAGTATTATTGCTCACTAGCACTTAGGAGCAATGTCATTACTGCTAATTCCTCAATGCAATTATCATTGTGTAGCAGTGAAATTAATCACATCAATAACTGACTTCTGCAGGCAAGAACAGAGCCAAATTTGAAACCTGTGTCATAGGGTTCTTGCGATACAGTGGTAGTGTTCATACCTTTGAGCCTGAAGTTCCACGTTCAAGTCCCACCTGCTATAGAGGTGAATAACAACATCTCTAAACAGGTTGATTAGAAAATATCTGAAACCTGTATCATAAAGGCTCTTGTGGTGCAGTGGTAGTGTCCCTATATCTCAGCCTGCTCCTGCCCCACCGAACTCATCTCTGCATACCTCAACACGGTCCTGTCCCCCTTAGTCCAAGAACTCCCCACCTACGTTCGGGACACCACCCACGCCCTCCACCTCCTCCATGATTTTTGCTT
Source organism: Chiloscyllium plagiosum (assembly GCF_004010195.1). Taxonomy (NCBI): domain Eukaryota; kingdom Metazoa; phylum Chordata; class Chondrichthyes; order Orectolobiformes; family Hemiscylliidae; genus Chiloscyllium; species Chiloscyllium plagiosum. The sequence goes on along the minus strand of NC_057737.1, from coordinate 3,463,983 downwards.
CCCCGGTCCCCAAC